>NC_071390.1:47007232-47307232 GCF_022682495.2 Desmodus rotundus | reverse complement strand
GCAAAGATCTCAGGACTTATGCAGATCCACCCCCTTTGGGATTCAGCCTGATGTGGCTAGTGGTTATTGTATTGGACAGTTAGGTTACAGAATATTCCCATCATCTATAAAGGTATATAAGAGAGTGTAGCTCAATAATAATAATAATAATAGTTTTTATTACTTTTATGATTATTATAGTTGCAGAGCATCTAGATGGAACAGATTGCCTGGGACAAGGCTGATAAACTCTAAAGTTTAAATGAACCAGGCAGGTGAAGTAAATGAATGAAGTAGGTCAATTATAAGAGAACCACGATCACAAGCGCAATGGTAAGTGGCCAGTGACAGTCAACCTCCACGTTGGGCTAATAATAGGGAGTACTGGGGCCTGTGGTAACCTGGGAAAAGCATCTTCAGATCCAGCCAAATGTTACCTGAGAATGCGAGGCCCAGTCTAGGCTACACCTGTTCTTGTTTAAGAAGCTAGAAATCTGGCTCTGGCTGGATAGCTCAGTTGGTTAGAGCATTATTCCCATACGCCAAGGCTGTGTGTTTGATACCGGTCAGGGCACATACAAGAAGCAACTGATGAATGAATAAATAAGTGGAACAACAAATTGATGTTTCTCTCTCTCTCTTCTTTCTTCTCTTGCTCTAAAATTCAATAAATAAAAATTTTAGAAAAGCTAGAAATCTGGATTTTTTTGTGATTCCTAAATTTTGATTACTAAATCAAAATTTAAAAAATGCTATGTTGGCCAAGGAAACATTCCTGGAGGCCTGATTTGCCCTTGGTGTTGTGATCTGAAAACCAAGCTGTCTGGTTGTGTATTGCCAAGGTCAGTTGTTTGCCTTGTGTATATATCTTCCTCTCTGCTTCTATTTCATCGTTCTTTTCTTTCAATCTCATTTTTACTTTCCCTTTTCTCTTTTTTCTCCTCTATTTTTTTATTCAGGAAGCATTTATTGAATGTTCTTTTTTTTTGTTTGTATTTTTTTAAACATTTTTTATTGTTGTTCAAGTACAGTTTTCTGCCTTTACTCCCCTCTCCTCACCACCCCAACCCTCCCCACCTCCCTCCCCTGTTTCTCCCCCCCTTGTTATTGACCATATGTCCTTTAGAATTATTCCTGCAAACCCTTCACCCTTTCCCCCTGTAATCCCCTCCCCTTATGTGCCCCTGTGCTACGGACTCAGGACACAGAGGTGGAGCACCGCTAGCGATTCCGTGGAAGGCTCAGACAGGAATGTGGATATGACCGTGCAGTTTATGTTGTGCTGCAGTTGAGACGTGTCCAAAGCCCTAGGAGTGGTAAGGGAAGGAGTGAGTCAACTTTGAGGATATCTGAGCTGGGTTTGAAAGATGTATAGGGTTCTCCAGGCCGAAGGGCTGGGATAGGAGCAGGAGGGTGTATTTGTAGTGGAAAGGATAGCTTAGGGATGTGACAGTGTTTGGGGGGAAAAAAAACCTTCTGGGTGACTGATGTGTAAGTTACATAAAGTTATTTATCAGACTTCCTTGTTCCTAAAAATCTGTTTGCTAGCCACTCCCCACCACTATTTGAGCCACCACCCCTACCCCCGGGCTCCTCTTGCCCCAGCCTTGTGGCTCCTAGATCTAAACCTTCTTGAACCCCCCTCCACCTCCTGATTTCTTTTCACTCTTTCCTCACTCCTGCCTAGATTTCCTTCTATCCACTTAAACTTCAGAGTTCCTTTTACATATTCAAAACCATCCAGGGCTCAACCAACCAGAGGGAGAATAATGCTGAGATTGTTAAGCCACCTCCTAGGAAGGTGGTTTAAATGTCATTAACTCTGAGGAGATTATTTGGATCGGATACAAACAAAAGGGTTACAAAACTGAGAAATGTATGAGCTGGTTGAAAATTTGAACATTAACTAGATATTAATGATTAAGAGTTTTAGGTATGATAATGGCATTGTGGTAATGTTAAAACAAGTCTTTACCTTTAGAGATGCATCAGATATTAATAAAATGACATGAAGTCTGGGATTTGCTTTAAAATAATATCGGACAGGAGGGGAAGGGGTGAGGTACAGGTGAAACAAGGTTGGCTATGCACTGGTGATTGTTGAACCTGGTAATAGGTACCTAAGGGTTTGCTGTAATAGCCTATTTCCGTACATGCTTGCATATGCATTATGTTGGGTATACTCCATATTATTGGTTGAACTGTGTCCTTCAAGAAGATAGGTTAAAGTCTTAACCCCCAGTACTGCCGAATGTGACCTTATTTGGAAATAAGTTCTTTTCAGATAAAATCAAGTAAAGATGAGGTCTTTAGGGTAGGCCCTATCTCATATGACTGGGGGAGATTTATTCGGCTAACTAATGTTTGACGAACAAGCCAAGAATACTCAATGGATAAAGAATAAGTAGTTTCTTCAATAAATAATGTTGGGAAAACTGGATAACCACATGTAGAAGAATGAAATTTGATCCCTATCTGATACCACTCACAAAAATTAACTCAAAATGGATCAAAGACTTAAAATAACACCTGGAGCTGCAAAAACACTTCGAAAAAAATACATAGGAAAAACTCTTTGACATTGGGTTTGGCAATGATTTTTTTTGGATATCAAAGGCACAAGCAACAAAAGCAAAATTCGTATGTGGAACTATATTAAACTAACAAGCAATGAAAGAAACAACCAACAAAATGAAAACACAACCTATGGAACAAGAGAAAATACTTGCAAATCAACTCCTGATAACAGTTAATATACAAATTATACAAAGAACTCATACAACATAACAGCAAAACCCCCAAATAATCCAATTATAAAATAGGCAGAGGAACTGACTAGACATGTTTTCCAAATAAGACATACAAATGACCAACAGGTACACAAAAAGGTGCTCTATATCACTAATTATCAAAAATGCTAATGAGTTCTTTTGCGTCTTGGCCACCAACATGCCATCCAGACTGAGGAAGACCTGGAAACTTAGGGGCTGCATCGGTGAGCGCAGGAAGCACCCGGGAGGCTGAGGTGATGCTGGTGGCTTGCGTCATCACAGGATCAACTTCGACAAATATCATCCCGGGTACTTTGGGAAAGTTGGTATGAGGCACGACCACTTAAAGAAGAACCGGAGCTTCTGCCCCACTGTCAACCTGGATAAACTGTGGACCTTGGTCAGTGAGCAGACACAGGTAAATGCCGCCAAAAACAAGACTGGAGCCACTCCCATCATTGAAGTGGTGCGCTCGGGCTACTACAAAGTTTGGAGAAGGGAAAGCTCCCAAAGCAGCCTGTCATTGTGAAGGCCCAATTCTTCAGCAGAAGGGCTGAGGAGAAGATTAAGAGTGTTGGTGGGGCTTGTGTGCTGGTAGCTTGAAGCCACAGAGAGGGGAGTTCATTAAATGCTCACAAGTGCAAAAAAAAAAAAAAGCAAATGAAAACCACAATGAGGTACCCTCTCACTACTGTTAAACTGGCTGTCATAAAAAAGATTAAGCAATGTGTTGGTGAGGATGTAGAGAAAAGGGAACTCTTGTGCACTGTTGAGAACGTAAATTGGTACAGCCACTATGGAAAATGTTACGGGAGTTCCTCAAGAAATTACAAATGGAGCTACCATATGATTCAGAAATCCCACTTCTGGGTATAGATCCAAAGGAAATGAAAACAGGGTCTTGAAGAAATAACTGCACTCCCATTACCTGACCGAAGGGGTCCATTTGCTTGTGTGCATCAAAGCCCAATCAAATGCGAACAGTAATTTGCAGCCAAGAAAGTAAGGGTTTGCTATCTGAGGGAATGGCACCAAGCCTGGAGTCGCTGGTGAGCTAGTGAGTGCCCGAAGACCTGGCTCGTGGGTGGCTTCCAGGGGATGGGTTACATAAGGGAAAAATCATTAATCGGGTTGGCCAAAGGAGCTGGGCTCTACTGACCGGCTGGGGCCAGGGCAGGAGTAGTTGATCCATGTATCAGGTTCCGGCGTCAGCCATAGTGTTGTTCTGTCTGGCCATCACTGAGTCCTTCTCGGGGTCAAGGGGGCTTGTATTTGGTCTTGGCTCTGCCATTTCCTAACTCAGAGATGGTAGGCAAGCTGTTAAATACAAAAGATTTATTTTCTCCTCAGTAGAGAGGGGGTTGGGTTATACCACAAAGTCTTCCTTGCTCGCCTTGCACTGGCTCAGGTGCTCCTGCAGCACCTGCAGCTACTGTAGCGTGTGTCACACCGTCCTGTCGTTGGTTACCATCTGGCACGACCACAGGGCTGTGAGCTCCTTGAGGCAGGGACTGTGTTGTTTGCTACTTGACCCTCTGGCCGAACCCCTGGCCTCACACACACTGTGTGCTCAGTGAACACAGCCTGCCACAGCAACACTGTGTTCATGGTAAATCTGTACAAACATATAATAACAATGCAGAGAACTAGAGAGGAAGCCATTTGTCTGCATCTAACTGTTTTAACTCTTTACCCTGGGCCCTGCCACGTACTGCTCTGCTGTTTCCTATTGGGGGATCAGCCTCTGAGAGCACCCTTCTCCCCACCTAGGGCTGCCACCTCATCGTGCTGACATTGGTTATGCATTTGGTACAGTGCCCAAAACTGTGCTGAGAACAGCTAAGTGCTTGCCCAGGGGGAGATTTTGTCTGTGTGTGTGTGTGAAAATTTTTGTGCTTTTTAGTGATGAGGCTTAAGCATTACAACTGGTTTCAGAGAGGAAGCAGGAAAGTAACATAGAACTACGGGTGTTTAAGAAGGACTTTTTATTCAAGGAAGACATCAGAACTGTAGACATACACGTGAAGCCCTGAAGTAAAATGAGCCAGGGAAAGCACTTTAAACACATGTAGTAAGTTGGTTTCTGCAGTGAGTACGGAGGGAGATGTTTCTTAGGAACGATTCCATTTCTGGATAAAGGAGAATTTCACAAGGAGGAATTACCATGTGAAAAATGCATAATCTGATATTTAGTAATTTTAGCAGAGTTATACATCAAAACTTTGGGATTTCGGTCAACTAGTCTTACACACAGCCTAGCTATTTCTTTACAAGTTGATTTTAGGATCTTTTCTATTTTAAACTTATTATGCTTATCTAAGTAAAAATTTTCTATTATTTTTCAAAGTTATCCAAAATTGGTTCTACTTATACTAAAAACTGATGGTACATATGGTAAGGAAATATAAAGATTCCCCCCCCCCCAGTATATTCTCGTAGTCCCTAAACAATGTTCTTCAAATCTGTAAACTCCAGCTACCATTCCTCAGATGGCCACAAGATGGCAGCCTTGGTCTAATAGTCGAAGAAGGGTTCCCGCAAAAGCATTTGCTAGTTGCTGTGATGTTGCAAAAACACTCCAGATCTGGTTGCTTCTTTACCTCTGCATCTCTACAGTAGTCAACTAGTATCCTTGTCCACCCCAGACATTTCATGAATGAAACCCAGAGGAGCCTGAAAAAATCTTAACCCAGTGGAAGTATCAGGGGGAACTGTTTGTAAAATACACGATTGTCTAACCATTATGTTATACACCTGAAACTTATTCCAAATAATATTGAATGTAAACTGTAATTTAAAAAAAAAAAAGAAAATTTAACCCAGCAATTCTGCAAGTGGCTCAGGTCAGCTTGCTGATGTCAATGCTGTGTGGAAGAGAAATACTTTTATTCACAAAGGGCCATTTTTTAATCTGAAACTTTGTGGTCAGAGGTAGGATTGATTTGGAAGCTTAGAGGTATATTTTAGCATGCTAGGAAGTAGAGGTTAGGAAGGTATTACAACACCAAAAATGGAAGTAAATATCACTAAATGATGTTATAATGAATTGTCACTAGATGGGATCCTTCAACAGGGTAAGGACAAGCTGTTTTGTTGGCCACTGTGTCCCATGCATAGAAAAAAGCTGCTACACCCTGCTACCTTCTCCAGTCCATTATGGCCTTATTCGCACCATTTCCTCCACAATGACACTCTTGGAGAATGGGCCCAGAAGAAGCCCTTACTGTACTACACTGTCCTCCTCTCCATTCCCAGCCTCTTTTCTGCCTCTACATTGAATATTTTCAGTATAAACTTACTTCCTATTCCATGGATCAATACCAGTGTTTCACAAAATGTGGTCAGGAGACACCCCTGCATCTCAATCATTACATAAAATGTAGATTCCTGGGCTCACCTCATATCTTCTCAATCAGAATCTCCAGCAGTGAGGTTCAGGGATAGTGTTTTCAGTAAGCTCTCTTAGGTGACACTTCTAATGTTTGATGATATCTGATATAAAAAAAGAACCTCCCACAGCCTTGGAGCCTGAGAGGTTGAGGAAGATACTTCCTCAAATAGCTCGTCAGGTAAGGAAAGAGAGAAAAGACAATAATGATAATAACAACAGTAATAACGTCTAGACCATAACAGACACACGTGTATCTCCGAGTCAGGCAGTCAGTGCCAGCTGCCTTCCGTAGCTCCCAAAGCGGGTGCTGAACCGCCACGTTGCCAACAAAGAATGGAAAGTACTGTGAGTTAATTGCTGTCATCATCTAGGCTGCATTTAGTTTGGCACCAGTTATTTTAAAAGCCGGAGCAGGGGAAAGAAGGGTTCTAGGGGAGGGGTGAGTACATTTTGTAATCTAATAGAATTATACACTCCCCCCCAATAGATATTAAGACCATAAACCCTCAAGCTTGCAATTCATTAGCCTCTTTCCTTTGAAATTGCTGTCTTGCCGCCCTGGTGCTCAATTGTTTTCAGTAAGGATTCCCCCAAGGGTCAATTTCAGCAGCAGCTTTCGGCACCAGTAGCTGGTACCGTATTAAGTCAGAAATTAAACAGCAAATACAGCTAGTAAACAAACATATGGTAAAACATAGAAACTCTAGAAGTAATCAAAGAAAAGCAGATTAAATGAAAATAAGGAGTGTACTTACCTATTAAATTAGCCAAAAAAAAATGTTGCAAGTGGTAATACTCAGTGTAGCTCAGGGTTCCGTGATCCTGGCTTCCTCATGCATCCCCGCTGGCGCTACCATGGTACCTACTACCAGTCTTTAGCAATGCCATCTAGGAATATGTATTTAGAGCCAGCCATGAAACTCCCCATATACTTTGCTTCAATATTTCTATTCCTTTAGTATCCACATCTTAGGATACTAAAGGAATACCATAAAATATGGAAAAAGCTTTTATCTCAGAGATGTACGTCAAACCATTATTTAACATTATTACCGTATTTTTTCAGACTATAAGATGCACTCCCCCTCCCCCAAATTTGGGAGGAAAATGGGGGTGCATTTTATAGTCTGAATGTAGTTTACTGGGCTGGCTGGTGGGGAGGCGGCGGTGGAGCAGGGTCACAGGAGGCAGGAGCAGGACCACATTTTTTGCTTCAAATTTTTTTTCATATTTTCCTCCTCTAAAACCTAGGTGCATCTTATGGTCCGGTGCATTTTATAGTCTGAAGAATATGGTATTTAGAAAAAAAGGAAGTAGCCTAAGTGCAACACTTGCTTCATTAAATTTGATGCAGCTGCTGTGTAATCTCTTATACAGCCATTACAAATCATGATTATGTTGCCAAAGGAGCAGCAAAAAGCTTATGAAATAATTTTAATGAAAAATGTAGAATATATATTATATTATTTTCTGTGCATCTCTATGTTTGAAATAGTCGAGGATTTAATTTTTAATGTAACTATATATTTAACTATATAAATATAGAACAGGAAGGAAATGTGTCACATTGATAAAGTTGGAGTGTTAAAATGCTGGATTATGGGTAATTATTTTTATTTGTTTCCCTGGTTTTAAGTAAGGAAGAGTCCTGGCTATCTCCTTTTGCCTCTTTGCCCCCTTCTCTGCGCTGTCCCCAGCTGCAGAGGCTGATTGGTTGCCAGTGGCCAACGGGGAGCCCCAGTGCCAAGGCAGAGGGAGGGAGAAGAGTGGGGAGGTGCAGCCCCTCCCTGCAGGGATCCCCTAGCACTGTGTGCCCCTAGGACAGCCCTGTCCTCAGAACTTTCTTTTTCTGAGTTCTGGTGGCTCCTCCCTCCCATCTTGGGGGTGGTGACACTGCTTTGCTGTCCCTTGTGGTTTCTCTACACCCTTTCCATACCTTTGTAAATAGTCTATGCATTAAACGTATTGAGAATTGTCTTATACCGAGTGTGCTTTCTGTTTCCTGCTGAGCTACTGACTGAAATTGTCTTAATCATGCCTTTTAAAAACTTTTTTTATTTGTGTTATTTATTTAATTTTAAAGCACACCTTTTTATTTTCTGTATTTCTGATGGTTTGACATCTGGGCAGACTGTCCCTTGCAGGGCTAGCTGATTTCTAAAGACAGTAAACAACTCATCTGCAAGGTGAAAACTCACCTGCCAGCGTGCCCTACAAATGCGGTGAAGCAGCCTTGAGCCCACACCCTCACCGCGTCCTTTCTGCAGCTCTTACACTCAGGGCCACTGTGCCCCTGCCCTAATCTCCCCGAGGCCGGGCACCAGAAACCATGGACAACTCTCATGCCCCATATCCTGTTGAAATCGGTCAGACGAGCCAATCCTAAACCTACTTACTCTGCCTCTCGTGCTCTTTCCCGCAGGAACCAAAATACTCCGGCCCACTGTCCCCCTTGCTTTCTCAACCTCCAGACGGACCTGGGACAGGTCTGGGCGACCCTGCATCGACCCCCTGGTGTGGCATGCCCACTTCTCCCCTTGGGAATGTAACAAATTACCTTTTCAGTGGCAATCTTCTCCTGATCTGTTGGCCTCACCATACCTAAAGGACTACATACAAGCAGTCTGATAACTTTACCAATTTTAAAAAGCGGGTAGCATGCACCAGGACCTGTGGGATGGCAGAAGGGTCGTAGCTGGGAAGTGTTACAGTTTGTGAGGTAGGTTTTTCCTGGAAAGATGAAAATCTTTTTATTTCCCCAATAGTCAAACATTCCCTCTAATGAGAAATTCTAAAGTGCTGTAGTAATAATAATAGATAATAAAAAAAAGGAACTAAAAAATTGAAATATGAAGATACAGCCTCGTCAGTGGCAGGCTGGATATTTTATAGAGACAATCTTGAGAAAAACGGTTAGATGGTTATTTCCTTTTAAATGAAGCTAAAGAAGCAGGGGGAGAAACAAGGAAAGATTTAGAAAGACGCACTACCTGCAGGTGGTGTTAATGTATTAATGTGAGTTAGAAACGAGTGGCTCAGGAAGCATCAATCTGTCCGAAGAGCAGTCATTTTTCAAGCCTGGATGAATGTAAACCAAAGCCAAATTGTCACAGGTAGATCTGAACGATACATTGGCTAATTTTCATGAAAAGCTGGAACAGGAAAAGCAATAGATAAAAGCGTCCATGAACCTCTTTGCCTGCATTTTAGAAATAAATTAGTTTCTAAAATCAACCTACCCTCAGGTGAGTCGTGCAAAGGAGTTGGGGCTGTGTCATGATATACACGTAGTGACATAGGATAGTAGGAAGCCAGGAAAGTGGAATGGGAAAACGGAGGCAGATAGCTGATTCAAACTGGCCTCCTGCAGCACCCTGGCTCACCTGCCTCCTTCTCCCTTGTGCCACCACTCCCTCGAGACAATGAGGTTCTGATCAGCATAAAATAACCTCAGACACAAAGCCTTGGGTCTGTTGACCACATAGACAGAGGTTTGGTCAAATTACAGTCTTCTAGGCCTCAGCTGTGTTGCAGGCCCAGAAGACCAGCAAAACCAGACAAAGCGATGCCATGGCTGACATGAGGACCAGATGCAATGACCCCCTACCCTAGTAGCAACCAATCAGTAGAGACCATGACCCTGACAGGACACACCTGGACAACTGATGAATGTGCTTTTGAGATCTTCCCCTGAGACCTCCTCTAAAATTCCTGCCTTTAGAAAACAGATAAAAACCTTTAAGATGAAGGACCCAGGGCGTGTGTGCTCTCTCGCTGGAGCATGCCTGTACCTTGCCCACCTCCCCTTTCTTTCCTTATGTGCATATCCTTTGCTTTCTTTCTTCTATGCTACTAGGGCCTTTCTTTGATGTCTGTAACTTGTTTCCTGAGTCCACACAGCTCAGCTGGCTCACTTGTGCCTCTGTGACTTTCTTTCTAAAAGGCTAAATAAATTCCTTGTACTAGAGTTCTTGGCTCTGAATTCTTTCTTTGCTGAACTCAAGAACTGAGGTCTAACACTGACACTAACATAAGTACTGAAAAAAAATTCATCACATCATCCATCTCACCCCTGAACGATTCTGCAGGCAGAAGCAGTAATTGAGTGAGTCTCAGGGACTTCCCACCACCCCTTTGTCTTTAACCTCTGTCATTCTGCAGGGAAGGTTCTGGACTTGCATTCTTTTGTAACTCCAGTCCTTGTTGTCCCTTTCATGAGCCAGAGGCCGTGAGCACTACATCCAGAGAGCATTTGAGTTAGGAGAGGCTGTGGTTATGAAAATTTTTACTGGAGCATTTAGAATTGTTAATAAAAATTCCAGGAAGCCCAGTAATTTCTGGGCAAGAATATGCAGTTGACGAAAGGGAGGAGGAAACAGAGGGAAGAAGGGAAACGGCAGGTACCAAGAACTGACTCATTGGAGGTCAAAAACGTGTACTTTTATTTCTGGCCCTTCCTGTTCCTTGGAAATGGAACAGATTAGCATGGGGAGGAGTTTCTCCTTTCTTTCTAGGTAAGGGTATTTGTGTAGACTATGATTTTATTTTATTTATTCATTTGTTTATACTTTTAGAACTGTTTGACCACCATGATTTTTTGTGCCTAAATCCTGGTACCTGACAAATTGCTGACCCCTTTATCCCAATGTTACATGAGACTGGATGGGATTAAGATTCCTGCTTTAGAAAATGTCATACATACAAGATTTTCTTTGAAGCATTTTTTGGAGGGGAGGGGAGGTAGAGGCAAAAGATTGAAAACAAGTTGAATGGTTATCAGTAGTGATTTAGTTAAATAAATTATAGTCCATTCCTATGGAGGCTGTGAGCTCTACCCATACAGGGAATTCAAGTTAGAAGAGGCCATTAAAAAAAAAAAGATTCTGTTTATTTATTTTTAGAGAGAGGGGAAGGGAGAAAGAAAGAGAGGGAGAGAATCATTGATTGGTTGCCTCTCTTATGCGCCCCAACGATGGACTGAACCCATGACTCAGGCATATGCCCTGACCGGGAATTGAACCGGTGATATTTTGCTTTGTGGAACAATGCCTAACCAACTGAGAGCAGAGGCCATTGTTAATAAAAAAGCTCTTTATATATAAAGACATTTAGGATATATTTTTAGGTAACAAAAGAAGGTTCAGTACATTTTGTAGAGCATGCTAATGTTTGTATAAAAAGTCAGTATGTTCTTGCTTGCGCATAAAGAAGGCATGAGAGGAAAAACTGAGAAAATAATGACTGGTGGTCCAGGAAGGGGACGTGGTGGTAGGAGGACAGGGATTAGAGGGAGCCACTATGATTCTGAACCATGAGAATAGATTCCCTATTTAATAGGCAAATGAATATCATTTAATTAAAAGTAATCTCTTTTGTTGCTCTTTCTATAAAATTGGGTTCCTGATGTTTCAATTCTTGGCCATTTCTTTTGTATATTTGAAGTTCCTGTTAGTTTTTCTGGAATATTTCTTGATCATGGGACAGAAAAGGAGAAGCATACATTAAATTTTGCTTATAGGACAAATTTTAAACTTTTTATGTGTGTGTCCTCAAATCTTTGCGTGCTTTTGGGGGTACATGTATGTGTGGGTGTACGTGTGTGTGCATGTACATGTGCACGTTGGTGCATGTGTATATTCCTAACCAGCCATTAGGGAGAGGACAAGTTTCCAGCCAAGGGTGCCCATGTGTGAAAGGGCCAGAAATTGCTAGATCTGCTCTGTGGGAGTGTGTAGCCACTGCAACTGCTCTTACGGAGCTGTGCTGGGGAGCCGTGTAAGGGAAGGCTGAAAGATGCTAAAGCCAAATTATGAAGGGCTTTTGGCAGGGTGCTAGGATTCCTGAGCTAGGAGTTGGGCCTTTACTCCGCTTGCCACAGAGATCTTCTGGGGATCTGTGTGCAGGGGAGAAAGGGGTCAGGTCAGTGTCTAGAAAGAGGCAATGGTGGTGGGACCAGACAGACCTGTCTGGTCCAGAGGACCGAGAGAGAAGGCTCCTCCAAATCAGATTCTCCTTTTCAGGGATATTTCACGTTCATTGGCCATTGACACATATCTGTGTGCTGACTCATATTTATTTATTCCTTCATTAAAAATTTACTGAGTGCCTTTTCTGTGCCAGGCCGGGTACAAAGATCAGTGACGTGCATGATCCCTTGATAAATTCACAGGGAATTTACCATTGAGAAGGGAGAGAAGCAAACTGGCAGAAATAGTTCAATGTGACCCTTGCTACACTAGGGTAGAATAAAAAGGGGGCTTCTGAGTCAGCCTAGGGGATTGCAGAAATGCTTTATCCAGAAGGTGATACTTGGGAAAAAACATGAGTTTTCCCAGCAGGTGATGGTAGATTGAGGAGGGAAGCTACACGTGGTATCTGGAAGAAAAAAAAAAAAAAAAGAAACAGCAAGAAAAATTGACTAGGGCTGATTTAATCAGAAAACTTACTGGAAGGATATCAAATAGTTTGTAGAATTGTTGGGAAGGCTGCAAAGCCACTTTAGGAAATTCGGACCGCACTAAGCGTAGGCTAGGCAGAGTCAGATTACAGCAGAAGGATGCTACAAACCCAGCCTGGGGTAGATACTACTGTCAATGCTTCTGGACGACTGTAAACCCGTTACAGACCTGCTGCTGCCGCCCTTAGCTCTATCTGTGGCTGCCATTACGGTCTCTGTTCACTGCCAGGATGGCTCCTTACCTGTTTCTTTACAGGAACAGCTCTGATTGAAATTTGGGGTGGGCACATCTGATTGGCTGGGCCTAGGTCACATGCTGCCTTTCTAGCTGAAAGGGAGTCTTTGAAAGCAGTTATGAGGCTTTTTCAGCTTCTATTACGGAGATGGGGGGAAGAAGGGTGGATGGCATCCTCACACCTAGATTCAGGGAGAGAGCAAGTCCCCTAAATAGGAAGAGGGTTCAAATGACAGGCAGCTGTCTTCTCCTAATGAGGGGAGAAGGGTGAAAGCAAGAGAGGATATTCCAGATAGTTGTATGTGAAAATGTAAAAAGCTTCAAAGGCATGAGCCAGCATACAGTGCTTGGAGGCCTTCTAATAACTCAAAGTAAACGGGAGACAAGGGGAGGAAGGCGGGAAAGACAGAGGACTTGTTTTGAAGGCCTTAAGCCTACAAGTTTTGACTTTCCTCTTAGGGAAGTATGGCAGATACATTTGGTTGCTCACTCAGTTTTTATCCGTTTTTCTTACCAATAGAATTCCAATGTAATATGGGTGGCAATATACCCAGGTAAACACACTTATTGCCCTAGATTCCTTGTAGCTGGTTGTAGCCTTGTTACACAGGTCAAGTAAATAAACATAAACTGAGGGTTCTTGTCTCTCCTCTTCCTACCGGCATACCGATGCGAGGTCTGGAGGTATAACAGACATCTTAGGACAATGAGATAAGCAGGGGATGAAGCCTACGCATTAAGAATGGTGGAGCTCTGCTCCCTGTTCTTTCTGAAAATTGCCTACTCCCAGGTTTGTGAGAAACCCCAGTGTGTTTAAGTCACTAGAGTTGGGTTTCCTGTCATTTGCAGCTCAGCATGATACTGACTGAAAGAGGGAAGGAGACCAACAGGAAACGAATGCAATTATTTATGTGACTGGAAGGGGGGCAGAGAGGCTGGGATTGGGCAGAGAGGATAGAATTGAAGATGTAAATGTGGTGAGTATGTGTGTTCAGCTAAGACTCAAATGGGACGGGAGAGTGTGGGGAATGTGCTTCAGGTATTACAGAAAGCTGTCTCCAGCCTTGGGGTGTCAGGGAGCTCCCAAGGGCACCTGGAAAGCATGCGGTGGGAGGGAGAAGATGAAAGTAGACAAAAGGGAATCAAAGGGGTGTGTAGGGTCTCAAAGACTAACCTCACAATTTTCTTTTTCTTTTGTTTTAATCTATTAATCTTGAGAGAGAGAGAGAGAGAAAGGGACACAAACATCAATTTGTTGTTCCCCTTATTTATGCATTCATTAGTTTCTTCTTGTTTGTGCCCTGACCAGAGATGGAACCCCGCAACCTTGGTGTTATCAGGGACAGCACTCTAACCAATTGAACTATCCGGCCAGGGCTTCTCACAATTTTCTTTCATTAAAGAAAAAAAATAAATAAAATACAGGGTCACCCTGGTCGGATAGCCCAGATAGCTCAGTTGGTCCTGATAAGTCCGGGTTGCAGGTTATATCCCCCACCAGGGCACATACAAGAATCAACCAATGATAGGGCTGATTTAATTAGAAATAAGGGGAACAATGAATTAATGCCTCTTTCTCTATACCCCCTCACCCCCCATCTCTTTTTAAAATCAATAAAAAAAATACTGGGTCGATACACGATACTAGTTAAGCAAAACACTATCTGTTAAGAAAATTAAAATCCCACCACCCAGAGATAATAATTACTGCTAATGTTTTGGTTATTTCTTTCCAGCCATAATTCATTCTCTTTTTCTCCCATTTTTGCCACATAAATGAATTGCTGAATAAAAATGTGATCATAAAATAGTTTTCCAACATGTCTGACTTTTTGCATTTGGCAATGCATTGTGTAGGCCTTCCCACGTCATTATTAGCATTTCAGTGTCTACGTGCGTAGTGTTCTGTTATGTAGACGTAGCTATGATGTTTTAGAAGTTGAACTTTTAAGTTTTTATCTCCCATTTCACACCAGTTCTGGATGTGGTTGAGGAACGGTGGAAGGTAATTGGGGGATGGAAGGAGAGGCAACATTTGCTTTGCCATCAGTTTTAATGAGATAATAGCTTGTTTAGGTTGTGACAGCCTGAAAACTTCTAGCACTATTTATATTCATTTTATTTTGCGATTTTACTCTTCACATTGAGGAACAAGATTTTAAAACTCTTTGTTACCATTTAGAATAAAGGAAGACATTTACCTTTAGCGTAAACAGCGTATATTTGCAGCACTGATGTTTATTGGCTTTTCTTTGGCACACGTTTTTTTAGGCGCTACGTTGAGCCAGCAGGTTATCAATTTAGGGAATGTAACAAAAACGGAGTAAAATGATGAGCCACCCACTTCCGCAGCGAGCAGGGTTCGAACCTGCGCGGGGAGACCCCATTGGATTTCAAGTCCAACGCCTTAACCACTCGGCCATCGCTGCTACGGAGAGAAACCGAGGGCGGAGACACTTTAGTATATTAATAACTACGCGCACGCGCACCAGACCCCAAAGTAGGCGGGGCCTACAAACTTCCGGAATTCGGCTCTAAGAGAGGTAGCCGAAGCTGACGGTTAGGTTGCAGGAACTACGTCGTGGATGCGAAGAAATAATAAGAAACGCTCTAAGGAAATTCCTTTAAATAGGTCTTAGAAACCCTTCCTTTCGCTACTCCGAAAATCACAACCATGTTCGGCTTCCGGTCGCTGACCTGGCTTTGGTTTTCCCGCTTCCCGGTTAGGTCACCGAGAGAGCTGTGAAACAGGGATCTACCCCGTGTAGCGCTGCGGACCCGCGCTTTGGAAAATTTCTGCGAGCGGACGCGTCCCTCCGGCACGATGTCCCGCGCGGGCGGCGCCCCTTTGAGCCCGCCCCTTTTTGCGCAGTTGCGGGAGGGGGTGACGCTCCAGTCTCAGCCCACTGCTGGTGGGCTCCCCTTTCGCACGCTTCTGACTGTGCAGTCGCTAGTGATTCTCCTCTCCACAGCGACCCCTTCACTGCCGAGCCCTGCTGGACGAGATCAGGGCCCGAGTGAGGTCCAGCCTAAGTGATGGGACCTTGAAGGTGGTTTGAGAACAAAGTTCTGCGCGTTAGGTCTGCATTAGAGTTTTAAATGCCATAACACCCTTGTTGAATGTAGTTACTGCACTAGGTGCTTGACTTGCGTTACTTCCTCAAAGCTCAGGAAGCCGGCCGACTTTACCTCTTTCTGCGCACCTCGGGGAACTGAAGCCCTGAGACGCGGCTCAGACTACGGCGCGGCTCAGACTGCGGCGCAGCTCAGACTGCGGCGCGGCTGACGCCGGGGCGCGCAGGGTGCGCGCGCAGTTCCTACGGGATCACGTGGGCCAGCCACGCTGCTGATTCTGTTGATGGGCAAGTTGGGAAAAAGGATAGGTGACCTTTACTAGTTTAAATTTCTAAAACTGTGCATGGGGAGTTCACCGTTTTACTCATAATGTTACAGTTCATATTAAGGGAGGCACGCAAATTGACCTTTTGGAAGCCTGGGTATTAAATGACCTGGCTTGATAGCCGTGTGAATTTTCTTGAAACTTTTCAGTATTACTTCTCTTAAGTTAAATATGGTGCTAAGTGTCTAAATAGATTTAATTGTGGAAAGGGAGCAAGATACTTGAGAATTGTAAGAGTAAGTTTTATCTAACTTGAAATTGTTGCTTTTGGAAATTTTATCTCTTTGTTTTAAATTTAGCAGAGCTACACGAGTGATCCCAGTTTCTCTGTGAATACCACATGGGAACAAAGTTATGTATGAACTTTACTTGCACTTTTCTAATAGATATTGATCAAGCAGAAATATTTTTTGTGTTTTTATCTTGTTCTTAGATTTACATGTGCTCTGAGATAACCTATAACTTCATCTTTACTATTAATTGTATCTTGATTATAAGTCGTTTTAATTCTTCTGTGCAATTGAATGATAATATTTACCGAAAAACTCTTTTTCTTCCTTTTTAAAAAGAATTTAAAGGACAGCTGTATTCTGATTCTAAATGAAAAGGAGTGGGAATGACAGCAACAAACAGGATTTCACCACTGAATATTGTGATGTGACTGTAGCAGTCTTATACTTGAAACTCCATAAGGAAACAGCTGTGTTCCAAAACAGCTAAATCTGCAGGTCCAAAAAATGAAGGTATTTTTTTAAAACTTCAAAGCCCGTTCATCTCCTTCAGCATCCCAAAGAGTAAGCACATGTTTTGCTTAGCTCTAATGAAGTGGCGAACACACTATGGCACTGACATCACAGGATAGTTGCCTATAAAACGCCTTCTGAACTGGGCTCCAGCTTCTTTGTCTCACAGGTTGTCATCCTCGTCTGGGAGAGCAGTTGTCTGAGCAACCTCTAGATCCTGCTCATACTGTGCTGCCAAAGATGGGTACGTGACAGCCTCTGGTGGGGCAACAGCAGGCGTGGCAACAAACTCCCAAGTTATGATCTCCAATTAGTTTGCTAGCAGGCCAGAGGAAAAGCTTTTCAGAGTTGTAAGTTACTTTTGGCAGAAATGTTACAGTACTGAAGATTCTTCTTTGGTGGAAGACAATAGATTTTGTCTTAGCTTTCCTGTTGTTAATATTCACTTTGTTGCTACAAAACATGCTAAGAATATTTTCACATACTTGTACCAGATCTCTATGCTAGTTAGGTGTGTTCTTATATGTAACTCTTGAAGTTACATCAAACACTATCATGGCACATTGGGCTTGGATGTAATAGCCATCTCTCAGTACACAAAATTTCTCCTGACCAGCTGTATCCCATACATTGTGAAATTTACCAGTCCGGTGATGTTTCATGAATGGAGGTTTTTCAGTACCACCACCACCACCCAATGCAACCAATACAACACAACTTGGCATTCTCCTTGGGCGGTCATCATGACACTACTTCCAGAAGCCTCCAGCTGTCTGACCAAGAGCTGGAAAAACGGTGAAAGTGCAAACTAAATCCTCTTCTCATCCTTAACCTCCTCTTCCCCTTTTAAGGGTTCTCTTAACTGCCTAAAAGCTTGATGGTAATGGGAATTGATTATGATTAAAATAGTTCAACCAAAAATTCCACTCTGAGGGGTTTTTGTTTCTGTTTTTATTGGTTGTTATTTTTAGATCTGGGTGGGGCCTGAGAATTTAGAGTGTGCTTTTGTTGAGGGGAAAGGAAGACTGAAAAGGAAAAGAATATATTACAAAAGTCAATGTGTATTTGGTGAGAACAATTGTGGTTACAATTTCTTTGCAACATTTCAAAAGTGGAATACTACATTTAATATTTAATTTTCAGCTCATTTGAGTTAATGTAGGCTTTTCAAAAAACAAAAATGCTTTCTTCCCTGATTTATCATATTGCTAAAATGTCCCAAGAGATCAAAATTACTACAGTTTGTGTATTCAAAAAGTGTGGATTTCCAGATGAGTTCTTTTAGATCTAGCATTAGGTCTTCAGCATTGCCATTGAATGCAGTGAGTAGCAAATAAGGGATAGGTAGTAAAATGTGTATGTTCCCACACAATTATAACACAAATATATTAGGATTCGTGGCAACAACATCACAAAGCATTGATTTGCAATCATGGACATTTTACCTTTTAAAGATTCCCTGGTAGTTCTGCTTGCCTTCTCTTCCATGCCACTCCCAGATTCTGTTCTTTCATGTGGTAGTTTTTGTTAAGCTAACGTGTATGGAAGGGGAATGTCTTGTGGCTTTCTCTAAAACTTTTTCTTGATGCCTCTTGCAGAGGTGAAATACTAAAAGGGATGGGTGTGTGTTTAGGAGCAGTAATATTTCATTTCTTTGTTTTTTTAAGTGGCAAATCAATTTATTTTGAATTATTCTGGTGGGCTTTAAAAATATGTTCTACTTTTAATGGACAATAACACACTGTATATAAAAAGAGAGTAGGAAGGCGGGGAGGCTGTGGATCTCCCTCTCTGCTTTTCCAAGCATCCCCCACCCCTAGGCCCTAGCAGGGACCATCCCCTTCCTGCCTTGTGTTGGGGTGGAGATAGGCAGGCTTGGCAATGGTGTGTGTGTGTGTGTGTGTGTGTGTGTATGTGTAGGGATGTTGTGGGGGGCATCTGTGATGGAGAGTGGTCAAGAATTAGAGGGCTTTCTCTCATCCTCCATCAGAGCTGGCACCTGAGGGGTCTTGAGGGAGCTAGGAGGATCCACAAATGTGCTTCTGGTTATGAGATGGTAGAAGAGCCAGCATCCAAAAGTGACCCAGTGACTGGCCCAGCTGAGCTCTGACCTTGGGGACAGTGTATGCCATGCCATAGCTCTGCTCCTCTGTGGTATCATCTATATCGACATTGAACAGGGAGCCCAGTTAAGCCAGGTGGAAAATGGCCAGTGCCCCAAAGATCAGGTTTCAGGCTCCTACCCTCATGCCCAAGCAATGCTGGTGTGAACAGTCTGGGGGGCACTGTTTCGACAAGACACAGGCACTGAGGATCTGAGCCAGGTGCTTCTGGAGGATGTGCTCCGTATAAGTGATAAATGCCTCTGACAGCAGTACTGCAGCCAGGTGGAAGCTGGGGCGGTGCAGGGGGCGCTGGCTGCATAGGTGCCCAGTGTGGCTGAGAAGGTCCCCAGGCAGAGAGCATTCTTGAAAACATATTTAGCCAATAAGACATGGGCAGGTTCTAACTTGTGACAAATTCCACCATGGGCTGATGCAGCTCCATGTTCAATGGCCTGGACACCATCAGGACCCATTCCAGGTGATCCTTCTCAGTGAAGCCAGCTCCTGCCAACGTGGCCGTGGCCTCCAACAGGAAGCCCACAAAACAGTTGCTGAAGTGGAAGGGGACAGCACTCTTGTAGGCTCACAGCAACCTGGCTTTGCGTTTCTTGTTTCGAACAATGCAGTCACCATCAAGGGGGATGAAGTATGGGAAGAGGTAAGGGCCCATGCAGGTGGATAGCACAGGGCACAGGAGGGCCAGCGCCAGGCTCCTGGCCACCTTCTGCAGCCATCAGTGGCTCAGCAGGTGAGCTTGGACAGCCTGTATGTAGCTGTGGAAGGATATCCAGGGCCCAAAGACTATGGTGCTCATGAAGTAGAGGTGGCCTATGAACTCCACGGGAGAGGGCACTGCACTTACTTCACCCTGGTTCAGGTCGAAGCCCAGAGACACCACCACCGTCAGCTGCACCCCTTGCATCTTGTGCCATGTCATGGTGTCCACATGTACATCTTACCCATGAACAGGTAGATGAGGATGGTGATGGAGAGGAAGGCTTTGCAATGGGAGGAATGTTGGCAGAGGAACAGCACAAGGAGGCCAAGCAGCAAGCACAACACAAGCCATGCGCAGCTGGAAGAAGTGGTAAAACCCACCTATCACAGTGCTTATGTGTTTCAGATAGGATGGCAACCCATGCTTCCAGAACAGGCGGCAGGCAAGGCAGATGGCAAGGGGCAGCCAGATCTGGTCAAGGCCTTGCTGGGCAGTAGGCAGTAGACAGCCCTGCAGCAGTGCTGGAAAAATTCCTGGAAGCTGAAGGTGGCCATTGCAGCCCCTAGTGGATGGATGGACAGATGAATGCTGAAAGAAACATTGAAGCTAGTTTCATCTGTTTATTTACAGACAGGGAACTGTAGTCCATGAGTGGCTTGCCCAGTGTGAGATAGCTAATTATGGGCAGATTTAAGATGATAATTTGTTATATTAATCCAGTGTTCTTACTAGATTTTATTGCCCTCATGTATTCATTGTTAGTCTCTAGCTCAGTGGCATGTAGATCAAGAAGTGTGTTATGTAGCAGTAGACAGAGCCAACAGTAGGGGAGAGTTGTGAGTTGAATGTTGAAGGCCTATGAGATGTCAGACACTGAACATGTCATCTTGAATAATTTTTGTTCTTCTTTATTCCAGTATCCATCCTCCCCATCGATGATGACACTTTAATTTTGCTTAAGGAAGACCACCCCTCCCCATTTGGATGCAACTTTACTTTGACTGCTAAGGTTTCCCCTCCTCCTCAGGCCAAGGTGTAAGCATGTGACTTATATTGGTTTTCCTTTGCTGTATAACAAATTACCACAAACTTAGTGGCTTAGAATAACATGAGTTTATTATCTCACAGTTTCTGTGGGTCAGTGGAGTGTGATCATGAGCGTGGTCCTGGGTTGACTGGTCCTCTACTTAGGGTCTCACCAGGTCTCAAGATGGTGACTGGGACTTTGGTGTCACCTAAGCTTGGGGTCCCCTTCCAAGGTCACTAGTTGTTGGCAGAATCCAGCTGCTGTAGTAGTAGGACTTGTCGGTCAGCGGAGGAACAGTCCCAGCTCCTAGAGGCTGCGCACTGTATCTTGTCACGTGGAACTTCTCCACAACGTGGTGGTTGGCTTCTTCAAGGCCATCAGGAGAATTGCTCTCTAGTCTCCTACAATGGAATTTTATATAATATAGAGTCACAATGACATTTTGGTCAACTATGAACTGCATTTATGATGTTGGTCCTATAAGACTGAAAAATTCCTATCAACAAATGATGTCATAGCCATCACAATGTCGTAGCACAATGCATATCAGTTGCCTACAGTATTCAGTACAGGAATATGCCGTACAGGTTTATAGCTTAGGAGCAATAGGCTCTACCATATAGCATAGGTGCGTAGTAGGCTATACCATCTAGGTGTGTGCAAGAGCACTCTCTGATGTTCACACAATGATGAAATTGCCTAATGACACACTTCTCAGAATGTATGCCATCATTAAATGATCATAATGTAATCACAGAGTGACTTTTTCATTATATTCACCATTTCTGCTCGAGGTGGGTTATCCAGGTATGTACAGTGGGGGCAAGCATCTCGGGAGCCATCTTAGAATCTTGCCTCTTACACAACTCCAGCTAAGCCAGTGGGATCCTCTCAAAATCCCTGTTCTTTCTATTACACAATGTATTTTTTTGGATGTCCACACAGACCACACACACAGAGTAATCAATGAGAAGTGATCAGAGTCTGGAAATTTTAACTTAGCTGCCTTGTGTGCTTTTGTGTTTCATTTGAAAGGAATGTAGTTGGCAACAACTGCAGAGTTTCAGAGTCTTAGCTGCCATTCAAGATTCTTGAATTTAGTTCTATATTGATTGGGGAGTAGCTGTACATTTTGGAAAAGACATGTAAAGGGAGTTAGTTCACGTTGGCCAATAAAAAGTACTAAGTTACTGGCAATGAAACTGTCATGGGGAATTAGTTGGTAAGTTACAGGCATTGTGAAAAATGATGAAAATAATTATCATGGAATTGCTGCATTGCAAATGACTGTATGTTTGATGCCTAGCAATTAATTGTGGATTGCTTTTCAGTCATTATATTGCGCATACATATATATGTATACATATATATGTGCATATATATATATTTGTGTGTGTGTCTGTATATAGTAAGATTTAGACCATTCTATTACTGATAAGCTCTGAAATGGAGTAACACATTTATCCTATAACAGACCCCGAGGGAGGCTTGTGGTAGGGGCCGGCCCTGTGCCTGCCTGGCTCGGCATCTTGGCCCGAAACCAGCCAGCCGCAGCTCAGACAAAAGCCATCTCCTGGGGGCCTCCCCCCTGTTCTTCCATCCGTAAGGAGGGTTCCCCCTTAGGGATGGAAGAACAGGGAGATCTTCGCAGTGGGGAGGACGTGACAGAGGAGTCTGCAGGTTTCCCGCAAGTTAGGCCAGTGACTAGCACTCCGGCCCCAGGGCTCCAAGCCCCAGAGAGGCGCAGGGCCGCTTATCTCGGGTTGCAGGTGTCCTGCGGGGTCGTGGAACGCGGTGGGCACTCTCCAGGAGAGACAGTGTGCCGGGGCATCCAGAGACTCCACGGGAAAGCCCGGGGCCTGGCCGCGCTACTGCCCGGGCCCAGGTTCACCGCAGGTGAATGCCTTTTGCGGACACCAAGGACAGGAGGTCTCCGATTCCTTCACGGAGAATGGGGTTCGAGCTCTGGGGGAATGAGGTCCAAGCTGTCACACTCCCTTCTTGGTTGGTTTAGCACAGACTTTACAGAGTAGAAGCCACTGGTTCCAAGTCTGCCCCCTCGGGGCAGGGTTGGGGAGTTTCCGACAAAGCCAGACTCTTAGCCACCAGGGGTAGCACACGTTAACTCTCCAAGGGAGAAACCGTCTGTGGGCGTGGGTCCCACCCGCCCGGGCTGCTCCACCTGGCGGGGAACCCTGGCAGGCCCCCCGTGCAGGCCCCGGGTCCCTAGTTCTTCCCTGGGCGCTCTGCCTTTGCGGGGGTGGGAGACCTGCCTGGAAGTGTGGTTCAGGGGAAAACACGTGGTCCTCCGGGTGGCAGGGAGAGGGTCCAGTTCCACGGACACGACCTCAGGGACTCTGTGAACCTGGCCTGATATCTCAAGGGTGTGTAGGTTGTGGTGGGGCCTGCCCTGCGCCTGCCCGGGGTCGGCATCTTGGCCGAAACCAGCCAGCCGGGGCTCTGGCAAAAGCCATCTCCTGGGGGCCTCCCCTCTGTTCTTCCATCCGTAAGGGGGGGTTCCCCTTACGGATGGAAGAACAGGGGGATCTTCTCAGTGGGGAGGACGGGACAGAGGAGTCTGCTGGTTTCCCCCAACTTAGGCCAGTGACTAGCACTCTGGCCCCAGGGCTCCTAGCCGCATGGAGGTTGAGGGCCGCTTATCTCGGGATGCAGGTGTCCTTCGGGGTCAAGGGACTGGGTGGGCACAATCTAGCAGAGACAGGAGGCCTGGGCCCGAGAGACTCCCCGGGAAAGCCCGGGTCATGGCCGCAGGGGCTGCTGTTACCTCTCCGGGCCCCTGCTGTTGGGCGCGGTCCTGCTCACCCAGCCCTAGGTTCACCGCAGGTGAATGCCTTTTGTGGACACCAAGGACAGGAGGTCTCCTATTCCATCACGGACAACGGGGTTCGAGCTCTGGGGGACTGAGGTCGAAGCTGTCACAGTCCTTCTTGGTTGGTTTAGCGCAGATTTTACAGAGTTGAAGCCTCCGGGTCCAAGTTTGTCGCCTCGGGGCAAGGTGGGGGAGTTTCCGCCAAAGTCAGTCTCTTAGCCGCTAGGGTGAGCACAGGCATGACTCCCCATGAGAGAACCCGTTCCTGGGCGTGGTTCCCGCCCTCTGAGTTCCGCTCCACATGGCGTGGAACCTTGGCCGCCCCCTCCCCGTGCAGGCCCCGGGTCCCTACTTCTTCCCTGGGTGCTCTGCCTTTGCGGGGGTGGGAGACCTGCCTGGAAGTGTGGTTCAGGGGAAAATGCGCGGTCCTCTGGGTGGCAGGGAGAGGGTCCAGTTCCACATACACGAGCTCAGGGACTCTGTGAACCTAGCCTGATATCTGAAGGGTGGGTACGTTGCCCCGAGGGAGGCTTGTGGTGGGGGCCTGCTCTGCGCCTCCCCTCCATGGCATCTTGGCCCAAAACCAGCCAGCCGAGGCTCGGACAAAAGCCATGTTCTGGGGGCCTCCTCCCTGTTCTTCCATCCCTAAGGGGGGTCCACCTTTCGGATGGAAGAACTGGGGGTCTTTGTAGTGGGGAGGACTCGATGGAGGAGCCAGCCAGTTTCTCGCAAGTGAGGGGTCAGGCTCGCACCCAGGCACCAGGTGTTCGAGCTCCTTGGAGATGAGGACTGCATCCCGGGGGATACAGGTGTCCTATGGGGGTCAAGGGATGGCATACGCCCTGTCTAGGTGACATAGGGTACGTGAGCCCCGAGAGAGCCCCCTGGTAAGACCCAGGTCTGGCTGCTGAGGCTCCTGTTGCCTCCCCGGCCTCCTGCCATGGGGTCTTGTCTTGCTCGTCTGGGCCCAGGTTCACCGCAGGTGAATGCCTTTTGCAGACACCAGCGGCAGGAGGCCGCTGACTCCTTCACGGAGAAGGGGGTTGGAGCTCTGGTGGGACTGAGGTCGAATTGGTCACACTCCCTTCTTGGGTGGTTTTGCACAGACTTTAGGGAGTTCAAGCCGCTCGGTAAAGATTTGCAGAATCAGAGCAGGGTGGGGTAGTTTCAGCCAAAGCAAGACTCTTAGCGGCTCAGGCGGAGCACAGGCCTGACTCCCCACGGGAGAACCCATCTGTGGGCGTGGGTCCCGCCTGCCCGGGCCGCTCCACCTGGCTCGGAACAGTGGCTGGCACCCCGTCCGGGCCTCAGTGACCTAGTTCTTCCCTGAGCACTCTGCCTTCGTGGGGGGGAGACCTGCTGGGAAGTGTGGTGTTCCAGAAAGCATGCAGTTGTCTGGACACAGTCACAGGGACCCTCTGAACTGTGGATGATGACTCAGGAGGTTTTGCCATTTCCCCTGGGAAGGGTGGCATTGTCTCTGGGGATCTTCTGGTGGGAGGATCTCCATGCCTATGTGGCCCCGGGCCTTTCCTGAAATGAGCTAGCAGTGTCTTTGATTAAAGCCTTGTCTTGGGAGCCTACTGTGTTTTGCCACCCATAATTGCACTCCCCTCAGGGATGATGAGTGGAGCGGCAGATCTGTAAAGTTTCCCCGCAGGTAGGTGAGTGTTGTGGAACCCGGCCTGTGGATACCTCTGTTTTGGCAGCCATTGTCTGATTCACTCTGACTACAGAAGTCCTGTGGAGAAAAAGGGATGGCATGGCCACTATCTATGTGAGAGAAGGCGTGAGGGCCAGAGAGAGCCCCGAGAAAGCCCTACCCCTGCCTGGACAGGCTTTTCTTGCTTTTCTGGGCACATAACTTGGGGGATGGTCCTCAGTTACTATGCATGGATTCACAGCAGGTGATTACCTTTTACAGACAACCAAGGACAGAATGCTGCTAATTCCTTCAAGGAGAAGGATGTTGCAGCTCCAGGGGGAAAGTGGTTGCACTGGTTACAATTCATACTTGCGTTCTCTGACACACGAAACTGAGTCGGATAGATATTGCTCATGCTTTGCACGCGCAAATCCAGCTCTACACGATCACACAGATACAGAAGAGCAGGGAGTGGAAGAAACAGAGATGGCAGCTCAGCGTGCCTAATAGGGGGACGAAGGGGAGGACACCATAGAGAGGTGCTGAATTGGAGGCTTACCTGACGCGGATCCCAGCCCACAGGATCCGGTGTTGTGGGTGCAATATACAGATACACACAGACTACCGAAATTCTGTGGAGAAAAAGGGACGGCCTGGCCACTCTCTCAAGAGGAGAGAGTGCCTCAACCTTTTCCTTAACAGGCTTTTATTGTTTTTCTAGGCCTCTTACATCAAAGATGGTCCTCATTTACTATGCCTAGGTTTGTTCTGGGTGGTTATCTTTTATAGACAACAAAGGAGAGGATGTCACTAAATACATCAAAGAAGGATATTTGCAAATGTAAAGGGAGAAATGGTCAAAACCGGTTATGCTCCATACCTGGAAGGTCTAGCTCAGATTTTAGGAAGATAAAGATACTCAGTAAACATTTGCTGCCTCAGGGTGAGGGAGTTTCAGCAAGAGCAAGTCTCATAGCAGTCTAGGTACAATGCAGGCCTGATTTCCCACTGGAGAATCTATCCATGGGTGTGGGTCCTGCCCGCCAAGCTCGCTCCCCACTGGCTTTTCTGAGTGGGGGCTGAGCCACATTTCCCACGCGTGGAACAGTTCCCCACACTTACCCAAGAGGTGACCCAGTGAATGCTTGGGCTCTGAACAGGTAGGTCACGAAATCCCTTTCTTTTGTGCCAGTAAATGTTAAGGGATTTAGAGGAGGTTCAGAAATGTGTGGAGTTGGGCAGAAGCACTCTTGTTCTCAACATCATTTCACTCTTGATTCTTGTGACCAAATGCATGTAACAGCCAAGCTTGGGTCCCACTGCAGGCAAGGATGACCCCTCAGAGGACAAAATCTTGGATGTCTCACAACAACATCCAGTTTCACGAGGCATCTCTCCTTTTACCCTCCGAGACCAGAGACACAGAGAGCTGTTGCAACAATAAATCCACTACATCATTATTTTACTTAAATTATTCCCACACAGGTCATTTGGATTTGTGTGCACATACTTGTGTGTGTGTGTAGTGGGGAAAGGTGGGTCTCTGAATGTGCTTCTATGCCTTTCTTTAAATGACACCTCCCTTCCTGAGAATATATGAGCTCTCCTGTGACTTTGCAGGTTGGCTTAGGACTCAGGAGCCAATCATGAGATAGACACCCACCGTGGTCTAAAGGGGGGAAGTTCAGTATAGAGAATGGTGAGGCCATGATGAAAGGTAGCTACAGGATATGAGAATACTCTGTATGGCACAGGCCTCATTGGAGAAGGTATGGTTGAACCCAGTGGGTGGCAGAAAACTGTGTTAGCGGGCCTAGTCAGAGCTGCTCTGTAGTCATGGGACAGAAAAATGAACTTTCTGGAACATAGGCAGGGAGGCAAACCAGAGCTGCTGGCTGCTGTGCCAGGCAATGAGTGGCAGTGGGTATGGCACCCCTGCAGCATAACGTCCCTGTCAAAGAGCTGCTGCTTCTAGAAGATTGCAGGAGACGCACCGGGGGGCAGAAGTGCAGGCGGAAAGCTTTCGGGCTGGGCTTTCCTGTCCAGAGGGCTGTGGGGCGGTTGTAGTCAGACCAGACCAAGGTGGCACACTTGCCCACCAGCCAAGGGGTGGGGCCTTTTGGCTGGGGCTGGAGCAGAGCTCTCAGCGCCGTCCTCAACTCCCAAGGCTGACCCACAGAGCGGCCTCCCCCAAATTGCAGGAGCTCCTTTCTCTTGCAGCAGCCCTCTCGTGCCCTCTGTTGTGAAAGTTTATAGTATCTGCTTTAAAGAAGAAATGCTTCTAGGAATTCTATAGTTTAACAGCCTGTAGTGAAGAATAAATTTGTAGCTAAGAGTCCTTTGATAACTGTCACAGTAGGTGTGCCAGTGTGCCCAAGTACACAGAGAGTCGACAAATGCCCTGAGGGTGCCCTCTGTGGGCATATGTCGAATCATGGATTCCTTCAGCCAAGCCTCTGAGAGAAGCTGAGAGCCAAGGAGGGCAGGAGGCTGGGCCTGGCTGGGTCAAGGCTCTCAGACTGCCTTTGGGTTTCCCTTTGCCCAGGCACAACAGACCCACCCGAGTTTATTCCAGCTTTAAGACATCCACTGTATTATGGACTGAATTTTGTGTTGCCCCCTCTCCCCCTTCAAATTTATATGTTGAAGCCTTAACTCCCAATGTGACTGTATATAGCTATAGAGCCTTGAAAGAGGTAACTGTAAATAAATGAGTCATAAAGATGGGGTTCTAATGTGATAGAGTTGGGGTTCTTGTAGAAGAGAAAGAGACACCAGAGACCTCTTCCTTCATGCACACACAGAGGAGAGGCCTTGGGAGACACAGTGCAAAGGCAGTGGGTTGTCTCCACCCAGGCAGAGAGGTCTCATTAGAAATTATCCCTGCTGGCATCTTGATCTTGGACTTCTAGCATACAAAACTAAGTATTTATATAAGACAATAAATACCTGGTGCTCAAACCACCCCATATGGGGTATCTTGTGCAGGCAGCCCAAGCTGACTAATACACCAACTTAGGCCATGGGAGACTTAACCAATCTCAACCCTCCTCTGTAAACTAGGGAGTTGGGAATATAGGGAAGACTGTCCTGGACAGGGAGCTATGGACCCTGGAGCATAGTAGGTGAGCAGTGGACAGGGTATAGGGAGGGGGCTAAGGAAGGTGCTGTCTGTCAGGAAGGCCAAGGGGAGGCTAGTTCCAGCCACAGCTGACTGAGCTAGATGTCCCCTGTCCCTCTGCCATGTTCTCTCTGCGCCCAGCTACCAACCCCCAAGGTAGGAAGAAGGGTAAGGACAGGGAACATACACACATCTGATTCCATTTCATCCAGGCCTAAGCTGTGACCTAGACTCTCACCTTATGAGGCTCAATCCTCCAGCTGTTAAATAGGCTTAAGGAAAGTCCTGAAAACAAGAAATATGTTGGAGGGCTAACTGGAATGCTGTATGTATATGGAAACTGTAGCTCAAGAGAAAAATAATTCCCAACAGAAAAAGAGTACCAAGAAACTAGAGCTTCCTGTGACAGGTGGGGGAAATAGAAACTTAGGATACCCAGAGTAATCAGGCTTGACTGACCTAGTCAGTCAGGGTTGACTCTCCTGTATAACGAGAGGTGGAATGGTGGGGGAGGGGATTCTGTCATTTCAGGTCGCTCTGCAGAGCTTCCAAGGAGTCATGGTGAAGGATAGGGGCACCCTGTGCCCTTAGGATCAGCTCCTGAAATCCACCCAAAAATTTATTGGTCAGCTCTGCCATCTACTGACCAAACTCAGAATTGCAGTTAGCCAAGGGCTTACCTGAGACCTCACACATCCTGGTCCCAGTTCACTCATTTTACAAATTACTTCCTGGAAGCGGCTATGTAACAGGCTCTGGGACAGAACCTGGGAGATAAAGGAGAACATAACTGCCCTTGTGAGCTCACAATCTAATGTGGAAAGCTGACACACATTATGTTAAAATGTCTGCTATGAAGAAAACAAACAATGGACTGATAATGGAGGGAACATCACAAGATTATGTGAAGAAGGCATCTCTGGAAAGGAGAAAGAGTCTTTCAGAATAGAGATGCCAGGAAGAGAATGCCAGATGTGGTAATGTTTTTAGCATTTGAAGGTCAAATTTGCTCTCTCCTGGGCTGGCTGACCCTCAGAAGTGACCTCACCTGTCCCAGGACAGCATTGCTCTTTCCTCAGATGGGTGATTCTCAGAAGTGACCTCACTTGTCAGAGCCTCATTTTCCTCATCTGCAAGGTGAGAATCTGAACAGCAACTACCTGGAAGGAATTCCTGTCCCGTTGGGAGGCTGTGACTGGCTCACCATTTGCAACTCTGTGTTAAAGAGGGGGACTCATTGCAAGGCAAGATCTGGCTTGGATCAGGTGCTCAGAGCCCCCTTGTTTTGTGAAAGGACTCAATTAAAGAGCATCTGAATGAAGGAAGGAAGGACAGAGCCTTTCCTAAAGAGTCACACATGATGCTCTGCTGACCGGGCAGAGGATGCATTAGGGTAGTATTTAAATTCTGTGAATGTAGAGTAATGTAGTTGAAAAGTTTAAATAAACATTTTCCATCAGGCATTCATGGCACATTTTATCATGAGTCACCAATTTGTCTACAAAGACATTTTTTAATATTTTTGAAAAATAAAATACTTTCAAATTGAGATTACTTTCCATAATACTATTTCAGGAAAATTAGAAATAAGTAACAAAGTTTAAAGTAAAAATAACAACTGGTTGGAAAATTCAGAGCTCTCCTGTATAATCTCTGGGTCCAAAGAGCCACTTAAAACAATACTGCACAAAAGTTTAAAAATATAAATAATGGAAACACTAACTATAATAATCTGCAGACAGAGCTAACGTTTTTTCATGAAGGGAAATTCATACCATTTGAGACTTAAATTTTTTTTAATGTGAGGATGAATTGAAAATTTAATCATGTATCTAAAAAATGTTAGAAATTATAAAGGAAATACAGTAACACAGAGTCATTAAGAAATAAAATGAATGAAATATGTGAAAGCATTTTGAAAGCTAAATGGAATTATAAATGTAGGTTATTTAATTTAAAAAAGTTAATAATTATTATTTTAATTTCTATGCAACAGCATGCAAACACAAGGTCAGATGCCCCTTAAGGCAGAGGTCTATTTGAGTTCACGAGCTAATGTCTGAAATACCAGGGCAATACAAATCTCAAATTTTAGTCCTTCACACTCAATAATTTGTAAACAAACTGTCCTTTTTATTCCTGACCAAAATATTCAAGAAATTAACTAGTGCGTTAACTATTTATTCAAAGAACTGGAATAAGAATGCAGATATTTTGGCTATTATCTGCTTGGATTACAATGGTGACCAAAGTCACTTTTATGTATAATCCATGAAATCAGAAAATATACACTTTCTATATCCATTCAATGATTACCCTTTCTGTATAATAATTTGAGAAAATTCACAATATATTTTTAATCAGTATGATTCTGATGACAGAAACGGACTAGATATTTTCCAAACATCATTTCCCTTGTTTTGTTTGTGTACCCAACTACATTATCTAGCATGCTTTTATGTTAGAGGAGGCCACGTGACATTCTTCTAGCCAATGGCAAGTGAGCTGAAGTCCTGCGCCACTTATAGACCTGACCCACTAAAAACACTTGCATATGCCTTTCCATGTTCTTTTTCCTCCACAGTCAAAATGAAGATAAGCATTTTGTTTGTATTATATAATTCAGTTATTTCAGGATATTGATAAGATTGTGAAATAATTATCACTAAGTTCCAAATACTTTTTTCATCTCAAACGAGAGAGAGAGAGAGAGAGAGAGAGAGAGAGAGAGAACTCATGGACACAGTCAACAGTGTGGTGATTGTAGTGGGGAGGAGGTGGGTGGATGTGGAAGAAGGTATGGTGGTGGTGAATGGTAAAGGAAAAATACAATAAGAGCTTTTTAAAAATTTAAATTAAAAACCCAGTACACATTAGCAGTCCCTCCCATTCTTTCTTCTGATCAGCCCCTGAAAAGTCACTGATGTATTTTCTATCCCTATGGATTTGCTTATTCTTTTTTATTAAAAATCTTTAATTTTAATTAAAAATCATTTGATTATTCCTTGAAATGATATGATTTACATTATCTGCCTTTTACAACTATTAATTGGTACAATGAACATTATTTTTTCTTTAAAAAATATATTTATTGATTATGCTATTACAGTTGTCCCATTTCCTCCCCCCCCACTCCACTCCATCCTGCCCAACCCCTCCCTCCCACATTCCCCCCCTATAGTTCATGTCCATGGGTCATACTTATAAGTTCTTTGGCTTCTACATTTCCTACACTATTCTTATCCTCCCCCTGTCTATTTTCCACCTCTCATCTATGCTACTTATTCTCTGTACCTTTCCCCCCCCTCCCCCTCCCACTCCCCTATTGACAACCCTCCATGTGATCTCCATCTCTATGGTTCTGTTCCTGTTCTAGTTGTTTGCCTAGTTTGCTCTTGTTTTTGTTTTAGGTGTGGTCGTTAATAACTATGAGTTTGCTGTCATTTTTACTGTTCCTATTTTTGATCTTCTTTTTCTTAGGTAACTCCCTTTAACATTTCATATAATAAGGGCTTGGTGATGATGAACTCCTTTAACTTGACCTTATCTGAGAAGCACTTTATCTTCCCTTCCCTTCTAAATGATAGCTTTGCTGGATACAGTAATCTTGGATGTAGGCCCTTGCCTTTCATGTCTTGGAATACTTCTTGCCAGCCCCTTCTTGCCTGTAAGGTCTCTTTGGAGAAATCAGCCGACAGTCTTATGGGAAGTCCTTTGTAGGTAACTGTGTCCTTTTCTCTTTCTGCTTCTAAGATTGTCTTCTTCTGTTTAATCTTAGGTAATGTAATTATGATGTACCTTGGTGTGTTCCTCCTTGGGTCCAGCTTCTTTGGGACTCTCTGAGCTTCCTGGACTTCCCAGAAGTCTATTTCCTTTGCCAGATGAGGGAAGTTCTCCTTCATTATTTGTTCAAATAAGTTTTCAATTTTTTGTTCTTCCTCTTCTCCTTCTGGCACCCCTATAATTCGGATGTTGGAACGTTTCAAGATGTCCTGGAGGTTCCTAAGCCTCTCCTCATTTTTCCGAATTCTTGTTTCTTCATGCTTTTCTGGTTGGATGTTTCTTTCTTCCTTCTGGTCCACACCGTTGATTTGAGTCCCAGTTTCCTTCGCATCACTATTGGTTCCCTGCACCTTTTCCTTTGTTTCTCTTAGCATAGGCTTCCTTTTTTCATCTATTTTTTGAACAAATTCAACCAATTCTGTGAATGTCTTAATAACCAGTGTTTTGAACTGTGCATCTGATAGGTTGGCTATCTCTTCCTCGCTTAGTTGTATTTTTTCTGGAGCTTTGAAGTGTTCTGTCATTTGGGCCATTTTTTTTTTTTTGGTCTTGGCGCGTCTGTTACTTTAAGGGGCGGAGCCTTAGGTGTTCACGGGGCGGGGTAACGCTGGTTGCTGTGCTGTGAGGCTGTGAAGCTGTACGTGGGGGAGGGGCTGAGAGGGAGCAATGGTGCCTGCTCCCCTCTCCTCCGGATTCCAGTCTTTCACTCCGCTACTCACAATCAAATTGGGCCCCTCTGGTGCTGGTTCCCGAGTGGGTGGGCTTGTGCACACTCTAGGCCCCTATGGGTCTCTCCACCGACCTCTGCTGTGAGGCTGGGAGTCTCTCCTGCTGCCGCCCCAACCCCCACAGGCGTTTTCAATCAGAGGTTTGAGGCTTTATTTTCCCGCGCTGCAGCCCTGGGTTACGCGGTCTGCTTCGCTCCCCTCCATTCCTCCCGGTTTATCTGTGCGCCAGTGTGGGACTGCGGGGTACTACCCGCTGCTCTGCCTGGCCCCCTCTCCGCCACTCTGAGTCCGGCCCTCTCGGTTTATCTGCGCGAATGTGGGGCCACAGGGTCTGCCAGTGGTTAGACTGACTGCCCTGTTTGTCCCACACTCCGCCAGTCTCGGTCCCGCCATGGCCACGCGAGTCCTCTCCTCCCTGGCTGCCCATCTCTGCCCCTCCTACCGGTCTGGATGAATGTTTATTTTTTATTTCCTTGGTGTTGGTCCCCCTTGCCATTCAATTTTCTGTCAGTTCTGGTTGTGCGAGGAGGTGCAGTGTGTCTACCTACGCCGCCATCTTGGTTCTCGATTTGCTTATTCTTGATAGTTCATGTAAACGGAATAGTAGGATAAATGGCCTTTGATGGCCAGCTTCTTCCACGTAGCATGTTTTTCAGGACCATCCACAGTGTAAAATGAATCAATACTATATTCCTTCCAATGGCTGACTAAATACTTCATTGTAGAGATATACCACTTTTTATTTTTCCTGTCATCAGTTGATAGATTTTGAGGTTATTTCCACTACTGGGCTACTATGATTAGTGCTGCTGTGAACCTTTATGCACAAGAATTTGTTGAACTTATCTTTCCAATACTCTAGAATATATACCTAGGAGTGGATTCTAGGTTTAACTTTTGAAGGAAGTGCCACACTGTTTTCCAAAGTGACTGTTTTCCATTTTACATTCCTCCTAGCCGTGCATGAGGGTTCCAGGTTCTCCACATCCTCAGCAGCAGCTGTTAATATGTGCCTTTTTTTTTTATAAATAACCATCCTAATGGATATGAATGGAAATGATGAAAATGCAACATATCAATTCTTATTGGTTGCAGCTAGAGAAATGCTTAAAGAGATGTTTATAGTTTAAATGGCCGTATATTTTTTAAAAGTAGAAAAATCTCAAAATAATAACCTAACCATTCAACTTAAGAAACAAGAGAAAGAAGAAAAAAAAGCAAACAGAATTAATAATAAAACTGCAGACTAATAATAGACAATAAAGAATAGAGAATAAAGTAAATGAAATAAAGAGTTTAAAAATAGGGAAAATCATCAAAACCAATATTGGTGAACAAAACTGACAAACCTAAACTGAAAAAAAACACACACACACAAAGAAAATTGAAATTACCAAAGTCAGGAATAAAGAGAGGACATCGGAAATGAAGTCACCGAAATAAAAAAGAGTTAAATGGTAGTATGTGTTAACAAATTAGGAAATTTGGATTAAATAGAAAAAAATTCTAGAAAGATACCAAGTATTAAAACTGACTCAAGAAGAAACAGAAAACCTGAATTAACCTATAACATATAAAGCAATTGATTTAGTAATAAAAAATTTCCACAAAGTTAAGGCCCTGAAGTTTTCAATTGTGAATTTTACCAAACACGTGAAAAAATACTTTTTGTCAATTCTTCCTGGAGACCTCCCAAGCTTCACAAATGGGAGGAAGGGATCTTTCCCGATGGAGTCTATGAGGCCAGTGTTGCCCTGATACTAAGATCAGACAAAGACATCAAAGGAGAAGTTCAGACCAATATTTCTTATTACTATGGACCCAAAAATCTCAGCAAACACAAATCCAGAAACATATAAAAAGGGTTATACATCTTGGTGAACTGTGATTTATTTCAGGAATACAAGGCTGGTTCAATGTGTAAAAACTGATCACTACATTTCAAAGCATTAATACAGTAAAGGACAAAACCATATACAGAAAACACATTTGACAAAATCTAACACGCTTTGACGATGAACTAAGAACAGATAAACCTATCTGGTCAAAGTTGTGATTTTGCTATTTTTAAAGTCCCGACTAAAAATGAAAGTTCAAAATCTGCGTAGGACTTAAATAACAAAATGTCTTTGAATACAGATTTAAAAACTCAGATAACTTTAATGAGAGATTTGTCTAGACATACAAGATACCTAAATGAAAATTAAATCAGCTTTCTGCTTCCAGAAATTCTCTTTTTCTATATTCTTATAGAAGCCTCTTTCCTCAAGGGAAATCTAAAACTTATCTGGAAATAGAATCTACTACTGTGTTATAAAACAGAATTTTGTATTTTCTCCTGAGATAATAGCAAATACAACATAAACAAACAAACAAAAAAACATGAAAGACTAGCAGTCAGCAAAACTCAGTAATTCCTTTTATGTTCTTGGTTCCTTACAATACAATAAGTTATCCAAGAAGATCTACATAAACTATGAGAATCTAATTTTTTTTTTTTTGAGAATCTAATGTTTTAAACCATGAGAATCCTTTTCTGTCCTATGCTACTAGATGTGGTAATGAAGGGAAAAGACTGATAGGTTGAGTTGGGAGAAAAGAAGTGGACAGGATTAACTTTACAAAGTACCTACTATGTGCTGCATCCTGACATACATTATGCATAAACGCCTCTAATAATTATTGAGCACCTGCTCTGGTCTAGGCTTAGTATAAGTGCTTTACCTACAGTTCTTTCCTTGTCCTCATATGAATCTAGTAGGTAGTCATTAGTATCATCAATATCCCCATCCTAAATTATATACATTTTCTATGATCACACAATCATTATGTGCCAGAGGCACTATTCAAATTCAACACTGTGAGTCCAAAAGCTGAGATTTACATTTCCATTATTCTGCCTCTCTGCAATTAATTTTAGTTTAGTTTTAAGCCAGAGTATAACCATAGAATAAGGTTTACTTTCTTCTAGGTAATGCCAGGTATTGGGAAAGCAAAAAATGAACGGTATGCATGTTGTTCCCCAGGCTCTTACCATCACAGAAAGGTGTGCTTGGGTGCGCCTGACTGCCCTTAGGAAGCGCTTCAGGTGAGCAAGGCACCTCTCTCCCCATGCCAGTTCTCAGGGATTGGGAGGGAGAAGGGATACCCTGGTGGACCAAGTGACAGCAGGAGATTTCTGATTATGAGAAATGTTTGGAAACACCAGTGACTGGTGCTCAGACGTCATTTACTTTGAGCATTTGCAAATCGGCACCAGTGCCCACGAGTCCAGTCGTTGCCCTTGCGCTGAGTCACCTCAAGAGTGGAGAGTTGCAGCAAGGGCCGCCTGGATTACAACGTGTTTTCTCTGCTCAGTATGGCGGTAGCTCCCTAGATGACTACAGAGTTTGATGTGTGTTTGCCTTATTGTCCCTTTATTTAATGTCTCACCTCCTATTTTATACTTCATTCGTGATAGCACATTTCTGGTTTGATAGTCTGGGGCTGTGACTGTCTGGGACTGCAACCAGCTTCCTCCAGGGGTCCCGGGAGAGATATTTCAGCATGCTCACGACCCAGTAGGCCTCTGCTCACAGGTTGAGAAGCTCTCGTTTCCATGTGTCAGGAAGGGCACGGCTCCTACAGACACACACTTTTCTAACTTGGAAACCACTATGAAGCAGGATTCAGTTTTACGTAGTATCTAAATAGAACCAAAGTCATCCCAGATTAATGAGAAATGAATAACTGACTGAGGGTTTGCAGACAGAGATTCACAAGTCACAATTCAACTAACACTTTACCAACTTTATCATTAGAATTCTTATTTGCTTCCCCAGACTCCTTTTTTCATTTTCTCAGTGTTATTCTTCCTCAAAGACTATCGAAATGCCCTCCATGGCCTGACTAATTCCTTTTCATTTACCATATGAGTACTGCACCCAAACCCCCCCTGAAATTTCTCAAATTGTGCTCATCTGTTTTTCTCAAAGCCTGCACCTTATGGGGAAGTTCTTTGCTGTTTTTGGATCTTGGTGCCATATTTCTTAGCTTGTCTGGTCAGTGTCTCCCTCCTTGTGTCTGGGCATCAAGCACTCAGTTAACATCCCATGCTCCAGGCTGGCTGAATGTGCTAATAGATATTTGACTTGGAAAGAGCATTAGAGTTGAAAGCCAGGAAAGAGACTTGCAGTCATCACTTTATCATTTCCGTGATCCTTCCAAAGACATAGTTTCCAGACCTGTGACATTGGAGGCAATTTAGAAAGGTAGTTTTCAAGGCCCACTTTAGACTTCTAACAAATATTAACATACTTGGCAATTTAAGAGACCAAATACTTCTGAAAGGGACCAAAGTTTTGCCATCCCCAAACTGTCCCTTTTGGGAAACTGATTTCAAACTGGCTATTAAGAAATAAGAGATGCTGAAAGGACCTGTGACCTTCCTCTGTTCCTGCTTAAGAGATTCAAATGGAAAGGCCTACTCCAGGAAGGGAATCTTAGCAAATTCACCTTAGCATTAGACAGAACGGCTCCAGGCAGGGGGCCCGGTAGCTAGATCCCCACCTGCTGTATCCTATGGGTTCTGGGTTGCCTAGCAAGAATTACTCTGCTTTGTATGTTCTGTTCTTCCTCTGCTACTTGTACATTGTCTGTTTTCTTCAACATATCAGACCCTTCCCACCTTCTTTGTCCATTATGGCATGTAAACCTTGCCGCCCGAGCCCAGTGTGGTCCAGGGTTCGCTGTGTTTGACACCCCAGCATGTGCTTACACATCCATGATCAGCTCAGCATATTTTCTCCTGTTCATCTGTCTCTGCTAATTTTACTGTTAGTGCAGCTAGAAGAACTTAGGAGGTGGGAGGAAATGTATTATTAGTTTCTCTTTTAGCCTCCAACACTTCACTGTTCTTTTCACATTATTTTGAAAGAGACCTTATCAAAATTATGAAACATCATCTAGTAACAGATGAGGATGATTATTAATTTCAATAAACCACATTTCTAAGGAGATCTCTGTGCACACAATCCAACACTAATGGGGAATCCCAATATAGTTCCCTAAGATAGTAAAAAAAAAAATCTTTCTGTTTTATCTTTGTTTCTTTGTGCAGAGAGAGTACAGGTAGTGCATACCTCTGCCTTGTCACCTCCAGTGAAGTATTTATTGGCTTTCTTCTAGAAAATCAGACTCAGTAGAAATCAAAACTAATATAGAAAACTCTCCTTGTCAAGAGAATTTTATAAGAAAACATACTTTCATAAGAAAACATCAAGTTAGTCAAAGTCTCCCCCTTTCTGATGCAACTAAACATTCCCTGTGGATTCCACTCTGCTTTTGATTTAAAAGGATATTTAGGAAGTAAGCATGTTTCCTGCAGTCTTAATGAAGCCATCTAGCAGTAAATAATTTGTGCTGAAATGGGAAACTCATATAAAAAAGCCAATTTTTGATAGGAGAAAAAAATAATTCTATAACTTGCAGAAAGGATATGACTTTCAAATACTTGAAATTATAGCACAAAATAAACCCTAAGGGGCCAAACATGCTATTCTTAATAGATCACTACAGGAGTCAACTCCCGTCCATATGACAAAATCAATACTCTTTTTAGTGACAATGCATTTTCTTTTTAATTAATCTGCATTCCCTGAATGCACATACATAACACTGAAGAATTTCTGAATACCTGATTAAATCATTCCTTGTTTGGCATATCATTATGCCAGAAAACATAGAAATAATATCTTTGTTGTGAGGCAAATGAAAAAATAGCAATATAAAATCTTTTGTGACCCTAAATTTTGTTTGCATGTGTCTGTGTATGCATATGTATTCCCAAATGCATTACAGTAACTTATTTTCAAGTATTAGAAGCAGGGTAGAGAATGTATCACTGCTCTTATTCAAAGGAAAATATAAAATAACTTATCATTCATAACATAATTTAAAAACTTCTATAGAATACATACTAGATGCAGTTTTCAGATGTCAATACCTACAGCTTCATGCCATTAGTTCAGGTGATGCTGATAAACTGACTGGAATAACCAGTGTACATTAGTAGCAAAAGTCAGATAACATACTTTCTAGTGCTTATCTTACATTCAAAGTTGCTTAGATGGCTTAAATTTGAAGAATAGAAAAGTTTATAAAAATCCCAGCCTAATTTGCCTTCTTTGTAAATAACTGAATACTTTAGGAAGTGGTAAGAGATGAAAGATTTTAGGACTTTAGTACTCTATAACTCAGCCATAAACATTTTTTTTTTTTTGCTCCGAACCATTCATTACTCTTTACAGATGAGCCCTGCTGCGCATTAGGAGGTTCCTGTAAAGACAATGAGAGTGGATGAGAATTACTTGTACTGGAGACACTCTTTTCATAGTGTTTCACTTTGTTTTTGTTTTCTGGAAAATGACAGAACATGAATATTTATCTGTAGTAAATTAGCAGTCTGTGCTTCTCAAATAAAATTTTCACTTTTACAAAAATATTCTACAATGAATTTTATTATTAGTTTACTTTTTACATTAAGAAAATTTATCCATATAAGCTTACAATGCTATTGATATTTTAATAAACCTCCTTTTGCAGAGACAGAAACACAGTAAACTGGGTTCCATACACGTTATCTGCAATGTGAAATGAGTTGCAGGTCATTTGGAGGGTGACATTCGCTGTTATTTCCTCTTATTTATACTCCAAAATAGACTCAGAAGTTGTTTATAAAGTGATAATGAAACACAAATAAAATGGAACAAAACATTGCTAAAGGAGTTAATTTAAAAGTCTCAGGAGGCCACTGAGGACGTGGGGCCCGAGCGGGTCTGGTGGCTCAGTTCTGGAACCAAGGCTAAGTTGCTCTCCTGTTGCTAAATTCTGCTCCAGGCTGAACAGCAAACGTCTTGGATCAATGATTACTACATGGACATATGAGGTGGGAACCAGGAAAAAAGGGATTTACTTCTAAAAAATTGTGTATTCATTCTTACATGTTTAAACTTCAGTCACCGTCAAAGTGCTCTCCATTTGATGCCATACACTGATCAAGACGTGTTTTCCACGGCTCCGATAGTTTTTGAACTTGTCACTTTTAATACCTTTTAGTGTTTCTGCCGTTTTTTTCTTTCCCCTCTTCCACATTGGCAAAATGTTGCCCTTTGGGGCCTTTTTTTAATCTGGGGAAACAAAAAAAAGTCACTTGGGCAAGATGGAGTGAATAGGGAGTATAGGGTATAGGGCCACACTGTTTTTGGTTAAAAACTGCTGAACACTCAGCACAGTGTGAGCAGGTGCACCCTTCAATCACCCATCATGAAATGGGCAAACACACTGAAAGAATCTTCAAAAAAAATTCACTGAAGCCGAACACAGCCTCTCACAACACCACCAGCTAGTACACTGGTACAGATGGGTGCCTAGAACACTCGCCCGGTGGGGAAGCCTGTACTACAAGGGACCCACCCTCCAGAAAGTAATTCCAGTTTTATGGGGGGCTCCCCCTCGCATGTGGACCTCACTTTCTCCTCATCATGATGACCAGACCATCTGCATTCTCACCTTGAAAGGAACCAATCCGTATTGACAACCTGCATCCTTCATTTACATAATGGGCCTAACCATTCCCAGCTGACCCAGCCAAACCCTTCATTTATATGGAGGACCTCAGTGAGAACACCTTCTTGTGGTTTTGCCTTTATGAACCCTGCCTTTCTTTGTTTCTTTTGCAGCACAGTTCAGGTTGCTGCCTGAATCTATACCTCCAAAATTGTCATTTTTTCTCTGCTCAAATAAATGATTTTTTTAATTGCTGTTTAAACTTTTTTTGTTAACCGAAAACATCCTCAGACTTCAGGTTTCAACACTGACATGTAGAGAACTTGGAAGTCATTATCCCCATCCTTTCAACAAGAAAAGAAGCTGAATCCACTGAAAATCAACAACTTTCCCTGAACCCATTAGAGAAGGGAACCACAAGGCACACCGGCACTTGGAATGCGGAGACAGATGACTACAGAGAAACAGCTAACCTGGAGCGGAATCCAGGGAGCTAGGCACTGGCAGGACCGCTTTCCTGGTAATTTTGATGAATCGCCGGAGGCTGAGTGAGGACTAGCTGGAGAGGTAAAGAACTACGTGAGCCACAGCTTTGGAGGAGCCCTGCACATTTGTACATCTGGGGGCTTTACACCCAACCCCCCCACCAAGTTCTCGTGGTAAGTAGTCAGACAAATCACCTTTGTGTTTGTCAGTGGAAGGAGAAAGTAACTGTTTTGAAATATCCCCCATTTGTTCTCTGTAACAAAGGCCTGCTCTCCAGTGAAAAAGACTTCAGCAGAGCTGTACTTGCGAGCATCTGAGAGCCCCAATAATTGCCTCTGCTCTCTTGCTCCTCCTGCACAGTATCCTTTATTAAAAGCTTTAGATAAGTGTTAAGTTTACTCTGTGGTCTTGTCCTTTCAGTCATCTGAACTGCGGAAATTGTTATAAAAACAGACATTTTCCTAGCCAACCAATTTTGGGTTCACAGCTCTCCTATTCACACTGGCGAAGTCTTTGCACCGGCAAACCGTTACGATCATCTGGGGAGAGAGATTTTGCAGCCTCGTTAGAGTCAGAATCAGAAACTCCAGGGTGGAACCTGAGAACTTGTGTTTGTGGAAACGTGACCGTGGGTGATTTGGGAACCTCTGACCTGGACCCTGGGAGCTCCTCAGTTATTCTAAAGCTCCATCAAGGCCCCTGAAGTATGAAAGTGTCTTGTTTCCCAGAGAGAAAATAGTCAAACCCACATGGGTAAAGAGTACAGTATAAATAAAATTGAATCCAAAGTAAATGTTGGGTTAAGCACTTGATACAGATTATCTTTTATACTTTTACATTAAAAGCTTGGTAAATTATAAATGTTTATAAATGTTGCAGTCAACTTCTGATGCAGATCCCAGCCTCAGGATCTGCTGATGTGGCTGCAATATACACACGGACTACAGAAATCCTGTGGAGAAAAAGGGGCTGCGTGGCCGCTCCCCAAGTTAGAGAGAGGGCCCCTGACCCCCGCCTGGACAGGCTTTTATTGTTTTTCTGGGCACATTACATCGAGGGTGATCCTCATTTACTATGCACAGGTTCACCACAGGTGATTATGTTTTAAGGACGACAAAGGACAGAACACTGCTAATTACTTCAAAGACAAGGATGTTACAGCCCAAGGGGGAAGCTGCTCACCCTCCATACTTGGGTGGTTTAGCACAGATTTTAGGAAGATGAAGATACTCAGTAAACATTTGCTGCCTCAATTCAGGGTGAGGGAGTTTTAGCAAGAGCAAGTCTCATAGAGTCAAGATACAATGCAGGCCTGATTTCCCACTGGAGAACCTATCCATGGACGTGGGTCCTGCCCGTCAAGCTCGCTCCCCACTGGCTTTTCTGAGTAGGGGCTGAGCCACATTTCCCATGCTTGGAACGGTTCCCCACAAACTTCCAGACGTATTACGACAGGTATTATCCAAACGAGTAGGAAGGAACTGTAATTATTATACAAGGGTCATAGCTAGAAACTGGGAAAAAGATTGTGGCTGCGAGACAGCGGTGAACACGCATGTTTATGTCACTGTGACGGTCCCAGGCATGAGAGGCTCAGGAGAGGTTTGAGGCCTTTTTTTATCCCCATCAGGCAGTGAGCCAGGCTTTCAGGAGCCAGTTGTCAGGAGCATTTATGCAACACTGAGAAGGAGCCTGACATTTCTAAAAGGACTTTCTTTTTCAGAGATAAATTTCATTTTCTTTCAAGTTTAAATAGTATTGTGAAAAAATGTATTTATTTATTTTTACTTCCTGTTGTGCTGAGCTGAGCAAGCAGACAAGGGGGGGAGTAGAGCATTATGGTATGAGGATCCGCAGCGTGGTTCCGAGACTGGTTTCTGCTCCAGACCCCAGTTGCCTGGTTCAAGTCCCAGTACTGACACTCACTGCTGTGGGACCCTGGCCGAGTCCTTCATCCTCTCTGTGCCTGTATTACCTCATCCGCAAGTGCGAATAGCAATATCTCATGTTGTTGTGAGGATTAAATGATTTTGATTTTCCTAGAATAAATAGTTGTCTTGAAAAAAACAATTCAAATTCAATCCAGTGTGCGACCTTTCGGATTTTGACTCGCAGAAATGTATTATCTATTAAAATAAATGACAACTTTAAAAGTATAAAGTGTCTTCATAAGATGGAAATTATTTAGCATTTACGTAATCATTATTAGCAGAGTGCCAGCTACTGTGCTCAGTATCGAGGAAAAGTCTTCTGTGCTCAACCACAGTCTTTCTCAACCCCTTCCCCTCCCCAAACCACCTGGCCCAGAGGAGCACGCTGCCTGACCTGCGACCGGATGTCCTGTCCAGAGAAGGTGTGTCTGAAACCAATCCCAAGGAACTCCTGAAGAGAGAGGGCCAAAAAGGAACGAAGCTGGAAAAGGAAAAATATTCAGTCCTTAAGGACACATTGATCGCGACATTTGCAAATATTTATAGCTTATGAAGCAATTTAATGTAAAACTTTAAAAGGCAGTGCATATCAAATGCTTCCTCTTTAGTTTCAATTTATTATTTACACTGTAGTTTTCACCTGCGTAGGCTGGACTATTTCAGTCTCTCTCCTAGGAAGTAGAAGCACACGAACTATCTGCGACGACTGAGTGAGGCATGTGTGTCTATGACTCCAAGACAGAGAATTGTTTTGGTTTTTATTTGCAGGTAAAATTGAATAGGTTATTATTTTTTTAATTAAAGACTAAATGAGTGATCCCAAAGAGAAGTGATTCTGAGCCATGGCAAAGGAACTAGCCTGTGGGGGTAGGCAATAAATTCGGGCTCCGAAGACATGAGTTACACACGTCTGCATTTCAAATTCGGGGTATAAATTTGAAGTCATAGGAAGAGCCGAAGTGAAGTCATAATGGCTATTCTTTATAAGTTGCTCTAATTATCTTACCAGTCAGGAGTCTGGCATAAAACAGATGGCTCGCTCAGAAGGTTTATTGAAGGAAGTCTATGTACAGAGATGAGAGCAGGCTTTGAGAAATGCACAAGGCACTCAAACTCCAGAAGCAGGGCCTGGGGCAAGGAGAGAGGGCTCAGGGCCATGCAAGCAGGGCCCTCTTGCAGGAGCTGCAGGCCCTGCCAAACCGCAGGCGGGCAGAGAGTGAGTGCAGATACGTGTGTTGGGGTGGGGGTGGGGGGCAGTCGTGAAGTGCTGAGGATCCTGCTCTGAATTGTTTTCCTTCTGGTTTCTGATCCTTGCTGGTGCCCTCTGCTGGGTGAGCCCAACAAGAAGCCAGAGAGCTAGGGTGCACACACAGGACATACACAGAGCCAAGTGGGGGGAAGAGAAAGAAACCTCTCATGTTGGTGACACCCTATGAAGGACTCTGAGCTCAAAGGAAGCAACACTATGCTTTGGGGTAAACTCCCCTGCCCTGCGTATTTACCCCATTTTAGAGCCTTAGCTAAAGTAATTAGAAGTTAATCTACCCTTTCATTGGAGATACATCTGTTGGGAAGAAATAGTCCAATGGGTAAAAAGTATGGTGTAAATACATTAAATCCACAAAAATGGTTATTCAATTAATATATCCTTAAAATTTAAAGAAAAAGTACCTATATTCAAACTACTGTATTAAAATTAAGTGTTAACATCTTGTTTATAATTTAGGGTCCACTTCAGTAGTAAAGAGAAAAATTCTCTTTAAAAGTCAATGTTCCTGATGTTGATGGTGCTATTAGACCTTGGTTCTTGAGTTCAGCTATGAAAGAATTCTGATCCAAGAACTTTAGCGCAAGAAGTTCATTTAGCTTTTAGAAAGAAAGTCACGAGGCAGAAGAAGTGAACCAACTGGGTCAGGAAACAAGTTACAGAGGTTAGAAAGGGTCCCTTGGAGCTTAGGAGAAAAAAAGCAAAGGATACATGTGTGAGGATAGAAGAGGTGGGGAGGCACAGGTGTGAGTGAGAGGGAGGAGAGAGACAAAGGGAGAAAGAGGGAGAAAGAGGGAGGAAGAGGGAGATTGAGCATGAGAGTGCACACTGGGTTCCTTGTCTTAAGGATTTTTATGTTTTCTACAGGCGAGAATTTTAGGGGCGGTCTCAGGGGATGATCTCAGCAGGATATGCACAGCTTTCCACGTGTGTCCTCTCAGGGTCACGGTCTTCTCTCAGGGGTCAGCACTGGCGCGGAGGGTCATTATTCATTGCAGCCGATCCCGCTATCAGCAAGGTATTTCTTTGCCTGGCTTCGCTGCCTTTCTGGGCCTGATGCTGAGACACAACTGAGGCCTCGATGTGATCTCTAATTCGACCAAAATTCTGTATTTGTGGCCAACAAACCTAAGACTCTCTTCCTAAGGTTACTTGATGCTGATCAGAATGCCATCATCCCAAGGGCTTAGTGCTTAAGGGAGTGGGCATGCAGTGGAGAAGGAGGCCGGTGAGTGCGGATGCTGGATGGGACCAGTGTGAATCTGCCACTTGCCTTAGTTTCCCTATTCCCCTTGCCAAGGAATTTACCTAGATTCTTACTATCCTGCCTCACTTTGGAGGATCTGGGGCTCCCCCAACAAGAGGTGTTCACAGTAACTCTTACTAATTAATTTTATTTTGTTCTGGCCTTTTCAAGCATGGGACAATGTCACAGGGTTTTACTTCTAAGACAAGGAAATGTTACCACATAAAAGGAGAAATGATAGATTTTGAAACCAGAAACTATGGATTTGATTCAAACTCCAGCACATATTAAAGATTTATTTATTTATTTATTTATTTATTTATTTATGATAGAGAGAGAGGAGTGGAGGGAGAAAGAAGGGGAGAGAAACATTGATATGAGAGAGAAACATTCACCAGTTGACTTGTATGTGCCCAGACCAGGGACCAAACCCACAACTCAGGCACGTGCCCTGACTGGGAATTGAACCAGTGACCTTTTGCTTTGTGGGACAATGCCCAGACCACTGAGCCACACCATCCAGGGCTCCAGTGCATATTAAATGTATGATCTTGGCCACATTGTTTACAGTATTATGTATTAGTATCTTTGTTGATGAAAATTAGGAAACAACTTTTCCTCTAGGACTGTGGTTAGGTTTCACTGAGATAAAGTATATGAAAATGTCTACAGCAGCACCCTTGAAAATACTAGTTTTCATTCTTTGTCTTTTCTTTCCTACAAATACTTTCTGATCACCTTCATTTGGCTTTCTATTTAGTAACCCATTTTATGTGGGAACATGAGGTCCCATAAACAGTGCCTAGCTCTGACTATATGCTTAATAAATATAATGCTTTATTGAATAGAATGAGACTTTTGCCCCAAAGGAACCTGTAGTATATAATGGGATCAAACATGTGTGCACATCAAATATGGTCTGCAAATGGGTAAAAAGAGAGCAAGAACTGTAAGATGTTAGCATATGAGCAAGGTGACTGTCAAGAGCCAACACGATGATAAAGCTCTCAAAAAGAGGTGAAGCTAAGGCTGAGATACTAGAGGGAACATCTGAATACGGATACAAGGTGGGGAAGATTATTCTATATCTGGGGAATTTCTTAAGCAAAAGACCAGAGAATGGTAAGCAAGATCATGTTTTGATGGTTGTAAGGAGACACTGATTAGAGAGGAAGATTCATTCAATGGAAAGTAGGAGTAGCTGCCTGCTGGGTATAGGGTGGTTTGGGGATGGCCTCAAATGCTTGGTTATACCGGTTTTATTCTATATCACAGGACAATACTGAAGGCCTTGGAATATTTAAGTGATAGAGGGAATAAATGTTGCAGAAAACTTAGTCTTGCACAGAACTGATTGGGCTGAATATCTTATGTATATGTGTTAGGAGGCTCTTGGTAAAATCCTGGCATTAGGTGAAAATATTTTGAATGTTTTCTTAAGACACATTTAATTTAGGAATGCACTGGTTCTTGTTAATATGCACACAATAAAGAAGAGTCTCATGTTTGAGATATTTTAGTTAACTTGGAGTTCCTCAGTACTAATTTTTCTAGCAGCTAATGCTAAAGAGCTCACAGTGCAAATCAGACATGGAGTTTGGGAGGAGAGGGAGGAGCCAGGACTTTGGATACTCTTCCTGTTCCCCAAGAACACCGGGATTTCCTGACTGTTGGAAAACTGTGAGATTTCAAAGAGTCTTGGCATTAAACAGAGATTGATTTCAATTCTGACTCTGTCATTTCTTGGCTGTGCTATACTGATATAGCTGCTTAACTTCTCTCATTGTCAGTTTCCTTAGTGAGAAATAGAAGTGATTAAGCCTACTTCTCAGGGTTGTTGAATTAAATGGGATATATAGATATGCCAAAATGCTCGTCATATAACAATAGATGCTTAACGGAATTATTTAGTTTCCTTTGTTTGCAAATCGTGGTAGCAAGAGCAGGAGTCAGGTGTAGACTATGCCCATACTGACTGTTTGGGCAAATTCTCTTGATGAGACTAGGTCATTAGCTATATATATATATATATTTTAAATTTCTGACCAAGGCGAACACAATTGTTTGGGTCAAGGGAAAGCCCTGGTCACTTTAAACTATTTTCCCTTGAATTCATTACCCAGTGAACTATCTCTATTCCCAATAATTTTCTATGTCTCTTACTTTTGGCACTTGTTCAGCCCACAAGACATATCCTTTTTTAATACCAGATGAATGGTGTGTAGTAGCTATTTCTCACCACTTCCTAGATTTGTGGAGTAACTTCAGGCTTATCATTTTGCAGCTGAGCAGCCCACAGTGAGAGCTTAAGTGTCTTTGCCATTATCACATGGGGAGGTAGGCGTGCTCAGCCTACTGAGCTGCGAGCCCAAGGCATTTGGTAGGGACAGAACATTTTTATGTGAACTGTATTTTGTGAAAAATGAATTTCAGCACCAAAACCCTTCAGTCCTCACTCTTGAAAGTTCAGTAATATTAGTGTAATTGGCCAGACACTACCATTCTCTAGATCAGAGCAAAAATTCTCCAGTGTGCAGACTTCGTGTGGAAATAGCACACTACCGCCCGCAGTGTGAGCGGGACTCTGCAGACACTTGGCGTTTTGGTAACTCACTTTATGGAACCAAATCTAATCAAACTGTGGATCACTCACACAAGTGAATCATGACAGTAATAGTAATGATTTAATTTATTAGAAACCAATTTGGTTTTTGAATGAGTCATAGAGGAAAAGTTTGTGCAGTTGTTTCCAGAAATGTTACTGTTTCCTGTTACTCCCAAACAGCCCTGAATTAACCTTGGCCATGGAAAGTAAAACTTAATTAGGTCTGATGGAGAAGAGCTGCTTTTCTCCAAATGTGGAGAGTATTTTGCAGACTTTGGACACAAGGTGGCGGAAGTGCTCTTCTTAGGACCTGCTGAGCTGTCTAGGACAGATTTGCAACCTTTTTCACCTCAGGGCACACAAACTAATCACGAAAATGCTGCGGCACACCAAAAAATATATTTTTTGTCGATGTCGACCTGACAAAAATAGGTATAATTTTGATCCAGGCACACCAGGCAGCTATTGTCGTATTGGCTGTTGTCATTTTTTTAATTTGACAATCTAAGGGAAAAGAGGTCAGCACCCCTGACTAAACAGTTACGTATTTCATGGTTTTTTTTTCCTCTTATTGAATTTATTGGATGACACTGGTTAACACAATTATATAGGTATCAGGCGACTCCACAACACATTTTCTGTACACTGTACTGTGTGTTCGACAACCCAAGACAAGTCTTTGCCCATCATCATTTATCACCTCGTACCCTCCTCTACCCCTCCCCCACCACGCCCCTGGCAATGACCACACTCTTGTGTTCATGTCCATGATTTTTTTCTCTTTTTTCTTTTTTGCTCAATCTCTCCACCTCTCCTCCACCTAGCCCCCATCCCTGACACGCTCAGCCTGCTCTCTGTGAGTCTGTCTCTATTTTGCTTGTTAGTTCATTTTGTTAATTATATTCCACATATGAGTGAAATCATGTGGTACTTGTCTTTCTCTGACTGGCTGATTTCACTTAGTTTGTTTTAAAAATCCTTGCAGCATACCAATATGCCATGGTGCACCAGCTGAAAATTGCTGGTCTAGGAGATCACCTTTATTCTGACACCAATGGTGAACTCTCTTAATCAAACAGTCACCCATACAGATGAAGCCTACACAGGATGCTGATTGAAGGAGACGCGTAGTTTGCAGCGCACAGGGAATTTGTGTTGACAGTATTGATGGCTTGGCCGGGGTGCTCTTTATGCGGCCTGCTTATTCATTTCAGTAATGGAATACAGCCTACCGCTTTTGCTGCTCATTTATCAGCGGCAAGGATTCAGAGAAAAATAAAATCTGGATTTAAACCCTGACAGAACATCATATTTGCTCCTGAGAATCTCTGCTCACACATCTTGATATCCAAAAAAAGATAGACAGGAAAAAACAATTACTTGCATTTTTTCATTTAAATTGAAGAGAAATTTAATTACAGAATGGACCTTAGCAGTGTCCATTACTAATAAACAGAATCTATTTCCAAGTGGCACTCAACTCTAACTGCGCTTCTTTATCTGTGTTGCTTTAAACAAATGCATGTTTCTGGATGCTACCCCAGCCACGTGACAGAATCCGTGGAAAATGTGTTTTTGAAATGCTGTAAGGTAATTCTGAAGTGCAGACTTTCATCTTTGAGTAACATTTGCAACTCTGGAATAAAAATCAGCACGATGCGCGTTAACTACATACCATGCCAGACTTCCAGAGCACTCAAAGGACCCAGTCTACAAATGCATTCTCTCTCTCAGCCCGAGAGTACACAGGAGAATCTCCTCGATAGTCATTTCTCGTGTCAAAGACTCCATTCGAAAACAGTCATGTGGAATGTCATTAACAGACTTTGGCTTTACAGATTCAGCTAGTTTCGTAGATTTTCTGAAGCAATCAGTAAGACCCTGCCCTGGTAGCTCAGCGGTTAGAGTGTCGCCCTGATAGGCCAAGGTCGTGGGTTTGATCGCAGGTCAGGGCACACAGAAGAAGCAAGCAATGGATGCATAAACCAGTGCGACAACAAATCTCTCTCTCTCTCTCTCCCTCCCTCCTTCCTGTCTCTCTCCAATCAATTAAAAACTTTTTTAAAAAGCAATCATTAAAGTGCTGACTTGAAGCACTGGGTTTATCAGGGTTGAGAAAGATTTTAGGCCTTGAATCCCCTAGAGAAATACTGGCTTGACTATGCATGATAGGGCTCTAAAGTCACTAGTCATCCTGAGGGCAACGTGGGAAGGGTTAGTTGTCAGGATTTGGAGCTTCCCTGAACCTGTCTTGGTCTGTTTCTGAATGTTGCTTTGGGCTGGCTAAGCTGCTTGCTTAGTATGCAGGAGTCAATTATAAGGATGTATTTCTCCTCAGTGCAGAGATGGAGAAGCTGAATGAAATGCTCTCAATGGCGTAGTTAATCCCTGGGGAGTCGTAGAGGAAAAAGTCATGTCATCTCATGCTGAACACTCACTTTTGGTTGAGAATGAATCTTGGGGTTTTATGGAGTTGCTGCTGAGGCTGTGCGTGTGAGACAGTGGAAGGTTAAAAAGTGAAAAGTAGTATCAGTCAGCCAAATGTGTGTAGGTGAGCCCAATCTGCCTGATTTTACTTTTCTCTTGGAGTTGATTCATTTTACTGATACATTGGTACAGTTTAAATTGCCACTTGATTTAAGTAGATTGTGTGTAACCACTGGTCACTTCAGTGAAAACAAAATCAATTGAATTTAACATCTGATAACACGAAGTACCCAAAACTCCTCTGATTCACTTAGCTTTTACTTTTTAAGTATATGTGATGGCAAGGTAGCCCTAGTCAGCCTTAGTTACTTAAAAATTTCCAGAGAATATTTTCCATCTTGGGGAAAACATCTTATTTCTTAACTCTGGATTAGCCAATTACTCTTCTAGCTTTTTGTTAAATTTTACCAGCCTTTTTCTGTTGACATTTTTAGTAACACATACATTATTATAACCCCGAGGAAAGTAAACACTCAATTCAAGAAATACAATAAACATTAAGCCAGTGACATTTTGTAATCTGTTTAATCAATGTCGTGACCACATGACTCAAAAGCAGTCCTGCACAGCTCCCCAGCGTTTACGGCGATCTTGATCCAGTTCAGCTGTAGTGGTGAGATCTCAGAAACCATAAGAAGCATAAGATCAGCAGAGAAACTCTGTCACCGAAGGATGCTTATGAATCTTTAATTGTGCAGATGACCACTATGTAGGGTGTAAGACTGGAGTAACCAAACCTCCTTGTTTACTGATGCTCTGATTCTGAACTTCTGCTGACCCATAAAGAAACATACATACATTTCCCAGATCTTAGAACATTTTCCTATTGCAGGCATTATAGAGATTGCAATTATTTCTCAGGGGGAGACTGTCATAAATATTTCACTGGAAGTTAGTCAAACATTTATAGCTTTAGCTTGGAGATGGAGTTGCTGGTGACATGTAAGTACATTTGCTATTAGTTTTGAATAATGCTCTTCCTCACAGTCTCAGGAAATATTGTTCTGTAACTTTTGCTTCTTATTCTCATTGAATGAGAACATTACAAAAAAAGCGTATTAAAGAGTATGAAAGTGGCAATGTGTTGCTTTTGAGAACTGGCTTGCAAGTTTATCTGGAAGTGCTATTATTGGTAGTATAGTTATAGAAAGTTATAATCATTAGGTACTTATCAATTTATTATTTATTTAATGATATGTTTGTACTAAACAGAAAAGTTTACTTCATTCAAGTATAAAACAAATTTCAATTTTTTGAAGTAATCAGTTATAAGTAAATAAGATAATGGGAACATTTCTTATGTGCTAATGATGAAGTGCATAAGAGAGATTTTTGTTTTAGGCCGTCACAATAAAAATTCATTTTTTATTAAAACCCCCTTATATAGACTGGCTGCTTGAAATACCACATGATGAAGGTACGTAACTCTTTGGTTTTGCCTGTTGAGTGTAGGTGTTTTTATCTGCTGTGTGAATAAATCAGTCATCAACTTTGTACTTAAAATGTCAACGGAGTACATGAACTCCATGCAAATATCCAACTAAATCATGCATTATCAAGTAATTAAACCACTCCTTTGCCTGATTTGAACTATAATAATGAGGCCCTCAGACACTTTGGAACCGTACAGGGCCACAACCTTCATCTGGCTTGGAAGGAGGACGGGAGATTCGGGGAGTGAAGAGCTCTCCAACCTTCTGACCACCCTTAAATCGTAACACTGTGTGTACTTAAACTAATTTGTGTCTGGTTTTTGTAGTAGGACAATGTAAAACAAGATAAAAAACTTCTTGTCCTTTTTGTTGCCTTATAAGCTTCAAGTAGTAGTTACAAATTTATGTCTCAAAATTGACCTTTATGTGGGTTTTATTTAGCCTGCATGTTCCTGGTTTACCAAGTTTTGTTTTGTTTTTTAATTATTGGTAATTCTCAATACTTAAAATTCAGATGTTTTCAGTAAAATTCATTTATCTATCAAATGGTGAAAGGCTTGGCAACACTGGCCCTGTATTTCTCTAGAAAACAACTATTTGGAATGAAACAGCAGCTGCCGCATCTAGACAGAGAAGCAGTTCTCTAGTGGGCTACATGCTCCTCCCCTGGCTAATTTTTCCCTAATGGGATTCAGTGTCAGTTGTCAGTAATCAACATGCTGGCAGTTGCTTTTGTTATAGTCGGGCTAAAAGGAAAATAAAACTCTGCTCATCAAAAGTGGGAAAATAAAAGCCAGAGCGAGAGGGTTATGTATTTTCTGAAAAAGTTACGAGATGTTCTTTTGAAATCTGTTTCTGGATTCCTTCCACCTATTCATCCCCGGGGCAGACATGTGCACGTTCAAAAGCAGCTCCTGGCCGCTGCGATCGGTCTCCACGCTGCCTCCGCCCACGTGCAGCCTCTGTGCGGCTGCTCAGGCGTCTGCCAGGTGTACAGTCCGGGACGCAGTTGCTCTTCCCAGCTGCAGGAAGCCTGGCGAAAACCGTCAGACTGCTTCCGCAACGCTTAGTTTTTCTTGTGTTTAATTCTTTGTTGTGACAAAGACATTGTGTGATTTTTTTCCTTGTTGCAGAACAATTAGCACTCTGTTTCACAAATTATGGAGCTAATATACAATTTAACAATTTTTTCACCTCTGCAATGTTTCATGATTTTTTTTTTTAACCTATCGTTCCTCTATGTCAAGAAACCACGTTATGATCATAGAGATCCTGGAGGAAATCAGACTTTGTCTTCTAGTTCAAACTTTGCTGAGGACCCCGTTTCAGGGAAGGGATATGGGTATAATTGCAATCAGAGAGAAATGCTGCTTCTATAATTTGTGAGAACAATAATTGCTGCAAGAGGGTGAGATCAAGATACTATTTGGAAAAAAAATCCAGTGAAGGTGCTCTAAATTCCCAAAGGAAACTTATATTGTCAGAGAAAAAGGATGGACAAAAGAGGATTTTTCATTATGCTGTAGCCTTAGCCCCCAAACACCCAGCAGAATTCACTGTGTACAGAGGAAGTGCCTGCCTAACCCCAGGGCAGGCTTCAAGGTCTCCGGCCAATGGGGTACCTGTAATCTGATCCACTTCCTTCCCCTTGAGCCTACCAACCCGGAGTCTCAAACCTTCCTCTTCCAATGCCGTGGGCCAGAGACGAGCAGGAGCTGCAGCTGCGGACTCTCAGGCAGACTTCTTCCCCCTGGCTAAGCGGACTGGGGTAGGTCTAAAGAGGGAGACGGCAGCCAAGTGCAACGGAGATGGCCAGGTTTCTAGCCTGTCTCTGCCTGGCTTCTCAGGTTTCATGAAACAAGAGTATCAGAAGTTATAACAGATATTCGTGTGTTTAACATTCAACTCTTGAAATACGTACATTCAAGGACAATTTTCTGATTCATAGACTCAGTCCTGCCCTGGATGGGGGAAGGACTGAGTGCAGGCTTTGCAAAACAACAAAGTGTATGTACATGAGCTCATTGCCAATCTTATTAATTTTACTAATATAAAGTATGCAGAGCACTCAATTTATAAATAATAGTAAAATGTCCGATGCTGGCTGTCATACATTCCAAATCGTCAGTTGATTCTTGCAGAGGGCTTTCATCAGTGTTTGCCAGACTTACGCATCTGTAGCGGAACCATGGTTGCAACTGATAGTGAATGTACTTCGGACATGAATGTCGATTTGTATTTTCATTTACACTAAGGTGTGTGATGAAAACGAAACAAAAAGAACGTATGCCAGAACTTCACTGTTTATCAAGGGAGCAAATAACTTTTCAAAATATAATCAAAACATAATTTTTGAATAAGACTACGTCCTCAATTTTTTGTGCTATTCACAATATACCAGCAACATAGCTAACACATTTTTAACTAACCTGCATATTACCATCTTTTCACCACTTTCTTAGTTGTAGACAAACAACAAAATGATTAATCAAGCTTCGAGTAATTTCATTTGATTGTTTCCAGGCTGTAAATACTACCACCGAGGCTGGTATCAGGCTGGCAACATGACATTATTGAACTTACTGTTGGGAAGAGACGCACAGACCACACTGTTACAGAGCATTTCTACCACAGAGGTACAATGGAAGTAATAAATCAGGAGAGCGTAGATGAGATAGTAAGATATAGGCATCTAATTATGAGGCGATGGGTTTCAGTATTTATTACCTTAGTTTTTAATAAAATGAATTTGCTTATAAGTTTATATTATTAACCTTTTAATAATGATTATGTTTAACAACTGGCTCATAAAATTCCTGAAAATTAAGGGACCAGCTCTGTGAGTCAGGATGAGCTGGCTGCTTTCTGCCCACCAGCAGATGAGAACAAATCCATGACAGCGTTGCAGAGCCCTTGACCCCACTTTCAAGGACCGTTGCCCGTCTATATACCTGTTACAGGTGAGACTGGCTGATCAGTTTCTAGAAGTTTTCATGCACACGCCAGGTATTGCTGTGGAAGCTTTTAAAAGACTAACTCCAAAGCCACTGTATACACTAAAAAGTCACTTATTTTCTATTTTTTTTGGAAGAATTTTTAGCTAGGTTTCATGTCAGGTAAAATAGTGTTCTTGTGAAGAACTTAGGACCCGAATTTCAATTCACCAGTCACTCTGTTGACCTTTGGGAAGCCCATTTCCTTGTCTGCATAATATTAGTGTCTGTAACTGCAGTGAGAGCTGCTCGGCACAGACCCTAATACACACGAAGTACTTGCTCGGTCCCTGGTACATGTTTCTTCTCATCCTACTTTCTCAAACCCAACTCAAGAAAAAGTATCATAATACATGCAATGGAAAATAACAACAAAAAAAGAAAATAACAAAGATGTTAGTAACAACAGTAGCAGTTAGCTAATATTTACTAAGCATGTGTGTTGGGCTGGGCACTGTTCACGTATCAATTCACTTAATACTCACAGTTTCATTATGAGGTAGGCACTACCAATATTTTAATTTTACAGGAGGGGAAACTGAGGGAGAGGTATTCAATAACTCGCTGAAATTCACATGGCTAAAGAAATACAACAACAGCCCTGGCTGGTGTGATTCAATGGATTGAGTGCCAGCCTGTGAACCAAAGGGCCACCGGTTCCATTCCCAGTCAGGACACAGGCCTGGCTTGCGGGCCAGGTCCCCAGTAGCAGGTGGAACATTAACCACACATTGACGTTTCTCTCCCTCTCTTTCCCCCTCCTTTCCCCCCTCTCTAAAAACAAATAAAATCTTTTAAAATAAAAAAAATGTAAGAACATAAAGATATGACATAAATATCCTAAATTGAACTATTTATGAAATATGAAAGATGACGTTTGTTTTTATGTCAATTTGTTTTTCAAAACTAAAATTAAAGTTATAATGAAATAAATCCTCCATCCCTTTGTTGATGGAAAATTTGAAGTCCTAGAAAATGTAAAAAAGACACTTTTTGTCCCATTTCTTCCCGGTGTGCTCAGTGCCAGGCACGAGGTACTTGCCAGGAGTCTGGGATTCTCTTTCAGCAGCCTAAGCTGAGTCCGTCTTCCCCTGGAGTTGATGTTGCTCCTCAGCACCACTAAATACAGCATGTATGAACCTGAAAACATGCCACTCAGACTCTCTTACACATTTTATTTTTCCAAAATCTTAGAGGATATCCAACACATAAGAATTTAGTACCAGGTATTTTTGCTGCAGTAACTCTCAACCTAAGAAATAGTTTCCTAAATGTAGTAGTATATCCCAAACAAAAGTAATAATCCCAGAACATGGCAAATATTTTATTCCAGATCTGCATTGTTGCTATATACCATGCCAGAGTTTTATGTTGGAAAAAATGATATATAGAGGAATCAGAAGAGAGAGAGAGATAGAGAGAGAGAGGCTGTTTATGTTTTATCTTTGCTAGGACGTGTGGATGGAAACTCAATTGGAAGAAATCCTCCATTAAGAAGTTAATAATGGAAACTAGTTCTTTTTAAATTGGATGTATTGTGGTGACATTGGTTAAAAGATTAGATAGGTCTCAAGTGTACACTTCTATGATCCGTCATCTGTATGTTGCATCATGCGCTCAGCACCCAAAGTCAAATCATCTTCTCTCACCGTGTATTTGACCCCCTTTACCCTTTACCACCCCCACCCTCCTTTTCCTCTGGTAACCACCACACTGTTCTCTGTGCCTATGAGTTTTTGTTTGTTTTCCTTGTTTATTCATTTGTTGCTTTCAGTTTTATATCCCACATATGAGTGAAATTGTATGGTTCTTAATTTTTCTGTCTATTTCGCTTAACTTAGATGATATTCTCAAGATCCATCTGTGATGTCTCAAGTGGCAGTGTTCCATCTTTTCTTAGGGCTGAGTAGTATTCCATTATGTATAGTACTTCTTCTTTATCCCATCAACTATCAAGGACATTTCCATTGTTTCCATGTCTTGGCCATCAGGAATAATGCCACATTGAATATAGAGGTTACTAACTATGGGACCTGAAGCAATAAATTGCATGGAAGAAAAGATAGGTACTAAAATTATGGACCTTAGACAAGATTTTATGAATTTGACCCCAAGGGCAATGGGAGCAAAGGCAAACATAGATAAATGGGACTATATCAAACTAACAAGCTTCTGCACAGCAAAACACACTCCCAGCAAAACAAAAAAGCAACCAATTGAATCAGAGAAGATATTTGCAAACGACAGCTCCAATAAGGGGTTAATATCCAAAATATATAAAAACCTCATACAACTCAACACCAAACAAACAATCCAATTAAAAATTGGGCAGAGGGGCCCTGGCTGGGTGATGCAATTGGTTGGAGTTTTGTCTTGTACACCAAAAGGTTGCAGGTTCAATCCTGGTCAGGGCACAACTTCACTAGGTATAAATGCAAGTCAAAAGTGCAGGAGATACCACCTAACACCTTTCACAATGGCTATTATCAACAAGGCGCATTCATTCATTTTTTAGAAATTTATCATCTGCTATAGTGGAATTGCCAATCTTCAGAACTTGCCTAATTACCTTGTTCCTTGCAGTGTTCATTTTGTAAATGTACACCTTCTATTCTTTCCACTTCCTCTCTGCCCCCTGCATTTCTGGCATTCCAGTGCTATACGAAGAGAATTTCCATCTACTAATGAAGCTTTCATTCTACATTTCTAGCAGTTACCTCTCCAGAAAGAGTTCAAAGTCTTTCTTGGTGTTGCCTCTTGCTGTGGAATTACTTCCACTTTAGTAAATTCTGTCTCCTAGACAGGAAGAAGCCCTCCTTACTACATATCTATTAACTAACCCATCTTGTGTTCGTATTTCTTCTACTTTGATCACTGTCCTTGGTTCTTTCTTGGATTTCATCTGATCTGCAAACATGATCATCATTCAAAACCTGGAGCATTAGGACACTTTTTCCCCCCAATCTGTCAAAAAATTATGAGCCCTAAGGAGAGAGAAAGCCCTCAGGGTCATTGAGAACTCTTCAACCTATAGATGGGGCAGGTGAAAAGAGAACACACTTGTCTTAGCTCAGGTTGCTGTAACAAAAATACCATAGGCTGGGTGGTTTTGTTACAAAAATTTATTCCTCACAGTTCTGAAGGCTGGTAAGTCCAGATCAAGGTTCCAACTGATTTGGTTTCTCATGAGATCTTTATTCCTGGTTTGCCTTCTTGCTCTATTTTTCCATGGTTGACAGAGAAGAACTGTCTGTGTTTTCTTATGCTGGCACTAAATCCCAGTTATGAGGGCTCCTCCCTCATGACCTAATTATTTCTCAAAGTCCACGCCTTCAAATACCATCACACTGGGGACTGAATTTTGAGGGGATACATTCAGTCTGCAACAGTGCCCATTCAGGCTTGAACTTTAATCTCTGTTAAAGCTTCACCTTCTAGGACTGTCGATTAGTGATTGGGCCAATCCATATCAGTATTCTCCACTATTTGAGATAAAAGTCAGGGAAGAGGCATAGGCTTTGCTTGATTTCTGTACTAGAGGCACAGTTGCTGAAACCATGCATCAACCAGGCAGCCACACTGCTCTGCAATATACGACTCCCCAACATCCCACTTTGTGAACATCTCCTTTTCCATCTCCATCCCCAGAGAAAAATACCTTCTCTCTAAAGTTCAGGGGAAATAACTCCTACCATAGCTTTCCCTCTGATTACCGTGCAATATTAGGAAACAAAGTACCGCAGTGATAAAGGGCATAAACTCTTCATTCAAAACAGGCCTGGACACTTAATAGCCATGTGAACTTGGTCAAGCCTTCATTTCTTTATTGTGTGTATTACAGCACCTACCATGTAGAACTTCCATAAAAATGAAATGTGGCAATGTACGTGAAGCTCCTAGTATAGCACCTGGTGCAAAGTGAGAACGGAACGAGCTTCATGGATCTCCTCGCTGTCCTCCTTCCCTTCCTCCTACTTCATGATCTTCATCATCATATTTATACTATTTATTTCATCATCTTCATCTTTGGTATCTTCATCAACTCTGGATGAGGCAAGGTTTTAGGAAACAAGAATGTTCAAAGGAGTGTATTGTAGGGGAAAAGAAAGAAGGTCCTGGAACTGTAGGAAATGTTATTGATGGTGGTAAAAGCAAAATAGTTACCATTTTGGGGACATTTACTAAACAACAAATACTAGTGAGTATCTTATATGTACGATAATTATTTAATCCTCACAACAACTCTTTGGGATAAGTACCATTACCTTTAATTTGAAAAGGGGAAAACAAACTCAAAGGAGTTAAGGATGAACACCTATGAAATATTCAATGATAAATAAAGCCTAGACTTACTGTTCCTATATTATCCTCTTTCTACATTTACACTATGAGTCTGTGAAAAGAATAGGACAACTAGAGAAGAGGGGGAAAGGGGGTAATGGACAGAAGAAAAGGGAAGAATAAAGGAAGGAATCAGAAAGCAAGCCACACTGGTACTTGTATGTATCATATAACACAGGTGAACACGAGCAGAGACACACTATCTCACACCCTAAAGAAAGATTATGGGTAGGGCTGTCCAACTTCATGGGAAGTATTTACAGGCCTTGAGGGAGAAGTATAAATGGGTGAAGGAGAAATGCCACATGGAGGGGTGGTGTCAGAGGTTTCGATTATACCCAGCAGGTACTACTCAGGGAAATTATTGTTGGGGAGACTTTTTAGATGCTAGCTCTTCCAACCATCTTATGGAAATTAATTCATGAGTCAAGAGAAGAGAGAAGCAATTGGCCAGGTAAGGAATCAAAGGTGATTTGTGAAGGCAATCTTTACAGTTATTCTAAGTAGACAAGAGGACTGTGACTTACTGTGAATATGACCATTTCCTTTGACTCTCTGAATAAGTTTAAATGTGTATGTTCCCATAAAAGTAGACTGCTTGTTTATAACACCTTAGCCATAGAAAGATTTCCAGAATATACCAAATTCCTGATTACGTAAAACTGCTCCCTACTAATTTTCTCTTTTTGCTCTTGTATGTGTAAAAAATGTCAACAATGAAATATAACTCTCTTGGGCCCTAGACTGATCCTTGTAGATAACCATTGGGTTAGGACATGCTAATTAATGACCCTAACTAGTGCGTAGCATGTCTTCCATAGAGCATTGGTCTTGCTTCTTCTCTTATTGCTAATTCTTTCATGCATCTCCCCTCAAATTGATTTTGAGGTGCTAGAGCATAGGGATATCTCATTCATTCATTCATTCATTCACTATATGGTGTATGTGTTTACTGATGAATGCAAACATCAAGAAAGACAGTTGCAGCCCTGGCTGGGTGTGGCTCAGTGGGTTGAGCACTGGCCTGGGAACTGAAGGGTTGCCTGTTTGATTCCCACTTTAGGGCTTGTGGGCCAGGTCCCCAGTAGGGGGAGCGTGTGATGCAACCACACATTGATGTTTCTCTCCCTTCCTTTCCCTTTCTAAAAATAAATAAATAAATAAATTCTAAAAAAAAAAAAGCAGCTGAAGAATTTGTGTTACTAAAACACTCATTGCCTTTCATCCTTATTTATTTAAAATAATTATATTTAAGACCTTTTTTGTTTATTCCACAGCAGAGCGACTTGTTTCTTTTCTGAGAAGGGTTTTATAACATGTTGTACTTTAAATACAAAGCTCAGAAGCCAAACTGGTTCTATTTTACCTTAAAGCATTCAGGGTCATGCGATCCTCCTGAGTAAAATCTTGCTGGTGTTTTGCAAGCTGTTACCGGCAAAGAATTAGAATGTAATGTAGTGGGAATGAAAATCTCTTCAAGAGAATGATAACAGAATTGCAGTGGCCATAACGTTCACGTACCATGAAAATAATACCATGTCTTCTCCAAGCAGGTTCCTGATGTTATCCTTTTATTAGGATGGGATGCATTTTTACTTCCTAGAACCTAACCCTGCAGATTTCTTTCGATCAGAAGCATGTCTTGTTTCAATGGAGATCATGCAGCAGGGTATTTAATTGCCTTCCTATCACTGGATGTGACTCTGGTATTTTCTAACATAGTTAGAAACAATGGTAGGCCCTATATCTCAACAGAATTTTCAACGTAGCATTCTATGATTTCTACATTCTTATCTCCTTGGATAAGCTGATTTTGTGGTTAGATTTTTTATAAGTATTGTATTTTCTAGGGGAAATTTTATGCTTCCATGAATACTCTGCATTTTTCCAGCACAACCTTCCCGGTTATCTGATTCTGATTATGTGGAGGCTCTGTGTCTTTCATTGGGTTTGAGCTATTTTACAACCCTTCCAATTTTAGAGAGCCATGTAAATAACTTCTGTCTATAAAAAGTAAATAATTTGGTCCAGAGGAGAGACAAATTTAGCCCATCTGTGGAAAAACCAGTATCGCATCCATTTGTAAATTTGTGTCAATATTCCTGGCTTACAAATGTGCCTCTCTTTGAATTTTCCGTTGAACTGGTTCTAAAATACTCCTGGTTTTCTCATTTAATGATGAGTTAAATAAAATCATCACCATGTGTTCATCTTGTGTCTGTGTGGGAGCCACGATGTTACCATTAAAAGAAATCCTGCTTTAACCATCCCACTGTCTCGCCAGTGCAGCTAGAGGAGCAATCTCTTTCCTTTCACTGCATTTCATCCCATTCACCACTATTTAGAAACAAGTAACAACTCTCCTTTTGCTTTTGTCCTGAGAGCTTTCTCACCACAATGTATTTCAAGTGAATAGGACTAGTGCCTTTCTGGGCAGTCATCTAAATATCATTTGTAGCATGTTTAATAAATAATAGGAGCAAAGAATATGGCCAAAAGGAGATGCGGCTACTGGTAGAGTTTAGAGCCTAGAAGGTATAGCAAACATGTCAGGTATTAAATGCATAGTGAGGACGATGACATAATTAGGAAGTTAATCTTTATCTTCAACTTTAAAATTTTATGAGCCTCAAGATAAACTCAGCTATTTTGCTTACTGTAGGGCTCATTGCTGCTAAATGTAAAAGATTAATTATTAATAGGATTTTTCTTTATGGTGGAGCTCTATCCATTTATTTCAAAGAAGGTTCATGCAAGTGTAAATCCTTATAAATGCCGTTCCTTTAATGCCAGTTAAGGCTACCTGTATTGTGCAAAATGATCAGGGTCTTTAAAAATGGTCATATATGGTTATCTAATGGAGAAATATAGATGAGTTTGTAAATATCTTTATTTATCCTGTCTTCCAGGTGAGAAGCGAGAGCCTTGAGAGATTGAAAACCACTGTGTGGAGTCTCCTAATAAAAATGCTTATTTCTCTGTGTATGTCTGTGCTGTGCATAGTTTGACAACCTTTCCCCACAGGAAACAAAGAAGAGAGCCAGAGAGCTCATTTATATTCAGAATGTTAATATTCAGGACCACGCTTAAATGTGGCTGTTGTTCTGGTAGCATTCCTTGGGAAAGCTTTCTAAGTGTGTTTTGAGGGGAAGCATGCTTAGTCTCCCCCAGACAATTTCATCTTTATGACAGTTATTTGGTTCTATATCAATTGAAAGGAGGAAAACTACTTGAGCGACAGGGGCTATTGAAAATTAGTCGGCACTGTTAAAATAAAATCAGAGCCAGCCCACTGTGAGGAAGAGCCGGAGATTCAGGTCCTTGGCGGTGGTCGTGGCCGTGATCATCATGGTCTCTCTGCAGTGCTGACTGAGTACCTCGTGTGCGTGCGTTAGGTTCATGCCAATTGCTTTATTTTCCATCATTTGCCCAACAAGAGTATGAGGTAGATACTCTTTATTATTTCCATTCCATAGACAAGGAAATTGTAAAGGCAAACTGCCTTGTGCAAATCATGCTGCTAGTACGTGTGTCTAAACAAATCTGTGTCTAAATTTGGCTCTCGTAACCTGCACAGAGCTATCTTACCCACCCAATACCAGTCTATTCAGTAATATTTCCTGGCAACGATGTACACGTAGGCTTAAGTTAATGGACTTTAAAATGTATACAATTATGTCAGCATTAGGTTCAGAACTTACAAAAATCTTTTGAAAGTTAAAATAAGATTCAGATTAAAAACTTCCCACGTAGGTATAGTTATGAATAGACATCCGTAATGAATAGACCCTGTCTATTCTGCTCAAAACGTTTTATCTAGATTTAGCGTAAACTGCCCCTTTCACAGAAATCTCTGTTAAGACGAGTTAATTCTTTCTGGTCATGCTGCTTGCATTACATTGTACTTACTGTAATTTAAAGCTCCTCTTCACTCACAAGAAGAAGCCCAATGGATGGAAGTATCTAAACTCAACCATGAGACTATCTGTTGGAGAAATGCAAGAGGCTTTTGAGGTAAGAATACATTGAACACCTTCAGTTCTTTTCCCCCACTGGTTCTTTCAAGCTCATACAAATTGTCCTTTGTGTTCTGTCTTCCCTGGAAAGAATTAGCTTTATTAAACTCATTATGGTGGCATGGCTATAATGTATAGCCAGCTAACCAGCTGCTCTTCTATGTGGAATGCTGCCCCTAGGTTTTTAGTCATTATTTTCTTCTAAATAGTAAGAAGAATGGATTCTTACTATTTACTTTGATGGAAAGAAAGTCCTAAAGGATTGTGAAGTATATCATTTAAACATGGCTTTATTTCATTGCTTATCTCTAGGCCTTCAAGTGGAACATGGAAATGGCTGTTTGATAAACTAGGTCTTCTCTCTTCCTTTGTGATTTTTATACATTGCACCCTAAGATCATTAAAAAGATTTTTATTTTAGGCAGAAGATATTTTTTTTCCTTTGGATCTTGTAACCCCCTGAAAATTCAGGAGCAAAGTGATCCGATTTTTTCTTCCATTGTGAAAGCGATGTAATTTTTTTCTGCTTAACTTTTTTTCATAACTTAGCTAGAATTCATCTTGTGACGTGAAGAAATAGATATCCTTGCTTTTCCCTTGAGTGTTATACAGTATATACTTAATTATTTTGGAGAACAAAGAAGATAGTAGGAAAAGGAAATGAATATCAGTGGAATGAAAATTAATTCTAAGGTGTGACTTTTCAATGGATAAAATTAACTGAACTCATTTTATCTTTCTCAAACCCTTCCTGAGCCCCAGTTCTCAAGTGTCTGCCTCTTTCTTCACTTTTGCTTCCTTTTCCTTTTCTGAGGACAGCATTTTCCTACTTAAACTCATTTCTATATTCTAAAATGTGGACCTCAGGAATCCACAAGGTCTTTTATTTCAAGAGCTCTCTACCCACTGAGTACAGTTAGTTTTAATAGAAATTTTTAGGAATGATAATATTGGCTCCTAGTATTGGATGAGCCATTTCCTACTGGTCCAGTTAGTCATGGTCAGGATTTTAAGATCACAAGGTACTTTGCATAGTCCATTTGGGACCTGTGAGCAGACCAGCCAAATCTACATTATACAGTCATTAAGATCAGTGAATGGTCAAAGCGGTGTAGTACTTGTCTTTGAAAAGATTACCTTTTGGACAGTCTTTAAATACACATCTAAATTTTTAAAGTATATTTTATTGATTATGCTATTATAGTTGTCCCATTTTTTCCTTCCCTTTATCCTCCTCTACCCTGCACACCCCTCCCTCCAGCATTCCCCCACCTTAGTTTATGTCCATGCGTCATACATGTAAGTTCTTTGGCTTCTCTATTTCCTATACTATTCTTAACCTCCCCCCTGTGTATTTTGTACCTACCATTTATGCTACTTATTCCCTGTACCTTTTCCCCCATTGTCTCCTTCTCCCTCCTTGCTGTTATTGCTCTATGTGATGGCCATTTCTGTGGTTCTGTTCCTGTTCTAGTTGTTTGCTTAGTTTGTTTTTGTTTTTAGGTTCATTTGTTGATAGTTATGAGTTTGCTGTCATTTTACTGTTCATAGTTTTGATCTTTTTCTTTTTCTTAGATAAGTCCTTTTAACATTTCATATAATAAAGGATTGGTGATGGTGAACTCCTTTACCTTATCTGGGAAGCACTTTATCTGCCCTTACATTCTAAATAATAGCTTTGCTGAATGGAGTAATCTTGGTGTAGGTCCTTGCTTTTCCTGACTTTGAACACTTCTTTCCAGGCCCTTCTTGCCTGTAAGGTTTCTTTTGAGAAATCAGCTGACAGTCTTATGAGAACTCCTTCGGAGGTAACTCTCTCCCTTCCTCTTGCTGCTTTTAAGATTCTCTCCTTATCTTTAATCTTGGGTAATGTAATTATTATGTGTCTTGGTGTGTTCCTCCTTGGGTCCAACTTCTTTGGGACTCTCTGAGCTTCCTGGACTTGCATATCTATTTCCTTTGCCAAATTAGGGAAGTTTTCCTTCATTATTTTTTCAAATAAGTTTTCAAATTCATGCTCTTCATCTTCTCCTTCTGGCATCCCTGATTTGGATGTTGGTACATTTAAAGTTGTTTCAGAGGTTCCTAAGCCACTCCTCATTTTTTTTTGAAATATTGTTTCTTCATTCATCTCTGCTTGAATGTTTATTTCTTCCTTCTGTTCCAAATCATTATTTTGAGTCCCAGTTTCTTTCTATTCACTGTTCCTTACCTGTATATTTTTCTTCATTTCACTTTGTATAGCCTTCACTTCTTCTGTTACTTTGCATCTGTATTCAATCATTTCTGTGAGCATCCTGGTTACCAGTGTTTTGAACTCTGCATCTGATAGGCCGGCTATCTCCTCATTGCTTAATAGCCATCTGGATTAAGAAAAAGTACTTAAAATGTCTACATAGTCTTAGTTGTCCTCATTTAAGGCATTTTGACTTATTCACATTCAGGACCTTTAAGTTTCATTAAAAACAGTTGCCCAGGACACTTCTTACCTTTTTTCTAACTCTAGTCCTATACCACTTTCCCCTTCTGACTGGCACTTGGCCTTAACATTTTTTCTTCCACAGATGACACTTGGTCCAGTAGCTGCTACCCTTAGTCTCAGCTGGCCCAGAGGCTCTGCTCCCCTGGCCTTTCCTTCCTCTTGCTGCCTTGGGTAGAGCACCTTATTTTAGCTTAGATTCCAAGACCAAAACTTCAGTATTGAATCACTTTATGACTATCTTGGCTTCCTTCAACTTTCTAAACCTTATTTTAGATTATTCATGTGACTATTATGTTCATGTTATTTCTGTGGTTCCCAATTTCTTCCTAAGGAGAGCTCTTAACAATAGAGACAGTAGTTTTCTTTAATTTTGTTGGCTATGTATAAAACATAGAAGAAATATTATTTTCATCTTTGTTTTCTAACACATATGAACATCATATCAACATTTGTGTAGGTAGAAACAAGTGAACTATTATGGTAAAAAGTCTAGAAAAGGAAAACCTTTGGTTGGGTTAATGATGTCAGTTAATTCTTACAAATTTTACTTGTTATGAGTTTTGACATTTGATCTCAGCAGCCTTGGAGGCTGATTTGAAACTAGAAAAATCAGTCGTCTCAAAGTTTTCTTGCTGGCCTCCTGGTAGATTCACATTGGTCTTTATATCCAAGGAGTGTTTAATAATATATTTGAGATTCTTAACAGCAGTATTGAAGCACTGAATGCTCTTTCCGTTCAGCCATAGATGAATCCAATGCAAGATTCATTATCACATTGTCTTGCCAGCTCACTGGGATATTAGTCTTTTTGATGTTTGGTCACATTGGAGTTGGTTCTGGACTATTAAGACATGAGAAAGACTTTGAAACCCAAAGAGGTAAACCAGCAGTATTCTGTCTTTCCCCTTATATATTTACTATCTACCTCATTGTAAATGGTTAGAGTATATTAGAACTTCTAGAATTATGATCTTAGAGTTTATAAAGTCTTTAAAATCTTATTTCTTCTAGTTGGGCTTGTCCAGAGACTGAAGGCATAAAGAAGTATAGTACATGCCTGTAAGTAATGAAGTTCCCTAAACTTCTGTTGGGTGATAATCGATTTTAATTAACTGTGAGGACCACAGATGCCAGAGTGGAACCCAGCACAGGTCACGTTTGGCTTCAGTCACCCTGTATCCTGGATATTCAGATAGTTACTGTTTCAGTAAGAAGTTGTAAAATGTGCACAGTTAAAGTCATTTACTTTATTATTTTAACCTACATAACACTTTTCCTACTAGTAAACTCAGAAGTCAGAAAAAAAAAAACTCTACCTATCCACAAACCCTGACTTTTATTTAAAAATGCTGTCGTCACACCTAGTGTGCATTTGTGAGTGTATGCTAGGGAGTAATGTAGACAGTTTTTAAGCCCTTGCAAAGCTCCCATCCCAGCAGCCTTGGGATAAGATGATTAAGATCATATTAAGCTTGGAGTAGGCTTTACTTTTCTTGCTGCAAACTAATGGAATATTTAATTTTTATTCATTTTCTTCTATTCTTATGCACTGGCACCCCAGTGCTACCTAGAAGTGCATTAAATGGCTTAGCAGATGTGGCTCTGCAGCTTTAGAATGTTAGGATGACAATGTCTATGTGGAGCTATTTGCATATAGAATGTGCCCATGTCCCCTCTAACTTAAGAAGTCTGTAGGGAGCTTATTATTACCTTAAAGCATTTCCTTCTTCTGCTTATGTGGCTTCTGAATCAATGAACAATTGTTGTTTTTTTAATTCATATTATAAATAAGGCAACTCTGACAGAGGGGAAATAACATATTTCATAAAACACACAAAATTCACCTTTAGGCAGCTGGGACAGCTAAGGCAGTTACCCATTCGCCATAAACTAATTTGACTGTATGCTCTTTGGTCTGGCCCCATATGAGGAAGTTACATCAAAGAACTTTTAAATATTACTCTTTCATTTTATAAACACTTTCTGGAACTGATTGGAGGGTAAAAGTGTACCATTTTTGTCTGGAGCAGAATTTTGAACTTTTTCATTATTTCTATAAAAACCTGTATTTGTTCTCTAAAAACCACAGTATCTCTATTTCTACTAAAAGAAGTAGGGAATCACCAAAGTCCTTTTATCATTGGAATCTGTTGTAAATCAGACTTTGATTCTATATTTCGATCCCACAGTGCTCTGAAACTTGTCAGCACAGAATCCAACTTTCTTCCTTCTTTTCTACAGTAATCCCCCCTTATCCACAGCTTTGCTTTCTATGGTTTCAGTTACCATCCGAATACATTAAATGGAAAATTCCAGAAATGAACAAGTCATAAATTTTAAATCGCACACCATTCTGAGCAGCATGATGAAATCGCATACCACCCCTCACCTTCCTGCCCAGAGCGTCAATCATCCCTTCATTCGCTGTAACCGTGCTGTGTATGCTACCCACCTGTGAGCTGTTTAGTAGCTGCCTTGGTTGTTAGATCAACTGTCCCGCAGTGCAGGACTTGTCAAGTAACCATGTTTTACTTAATAATGGCCTCCAGACCATTTATATAACTTTTAATACTATATAGTATTGTAGTTGTTTTATTTTATATAGTCATTGCTGTTAATATCTTACCATGCTTAATTTATAAATTTAGCTTTATCATAGGTATGTATGTATAGGAAAAAACATAGTATATGCAGGGTTTGGTACTATCCATGGTTTCAGGCATTCCCTGGGGGTCTCGGAATATATCCCCCAGGGATAAAGAGGGACTACTATACTCTCTTTCTCCTCTTCACCCTTCCTTTGCTTCTCTATTTTATCCTCTCTTTTTTCTCCCCACTCTATCCCTTTTCCTTCGATTCTCCACCTCTTACTTCCCCCTTTTTAATCTCAAATATTTATTAAGCTTTTCTGTGGCAAAACATGGAAACAAAAAGATATAATCATTGACTTTGAATTATACACAATTCAGAAGAATGGTTTCAAACTTATTTTCCCCTGGGCCCACAATAAGAAACACATTTTGCCTTGCAACCCAGTATTGGATTCTTTCTCAATGCCTTTCTCTTTGAAATTCTTCTGTCCTCCCTTGGCCAGGGGAACCACCAATGAGGGTGATACTCTTGCCTTTGCCCACAGGGGAACTTAGAACTCAGAGACCAGGTCACAAAGAAGAGTAATTTAATTCAAGTGCCCTAAGATTTTTCCCTTCACTTCAGAGACCCCCTTCTTTTCTTTTTCAAGATTCTGTTGTCCAAGTCTATAGTATACACTTTTATTCATCCACCCCACAAATACCGGTGAGCCCACATTATGCCGTGGGTAATATTTAGGATTCAAGAGGTAAATAAAACATACAAAACTCTGCTCTCATGGATCTTACAATCTACTGGACAATGACTGAAAATAAAACAAAAAGTACATAATATGTCAGATGGTGATTAGTGCCATCAGGGAGAATTACATAGCTTAAAGAAGGGTGTAATTGTATAAGTGACTGCTTTGTATAGGGTGGTCAGGGCAAGGTCTCCCGAGGAGGAGTGAGTGGATATTTTATGTAGGATGGTCAGAAGAGATTTCTCTTTGACCAGAGAATGGAATATACAGATAATACATCATAGAATTGTACACTTGAAACCAATATAATTGTATTAACCAAGGTGACCCTAATACATTTAATTTTGAAAAATGTGGCTTAAAAAAGTAAATGTATAACTCCTGTCCCAACTTCTTTCCTGAAGTCACATTCATAATCCTATCTGACTATTTACTGCTGGAGGGTGCAAGCCATGTATACATCTGGGACAAAGCGTTCCAGGTTCAGCAAACAGCAGATTGAAAACCGTTCAGTCAGAGTACATATGGATAAGGAAAAGAAGGCGGCAATGTGTTTGGGGAACAGTAATGCAAGTCGCAGTGGTAGGCGATGTGGTCCGGGAGATGTTGCATGGGAATGGATGAGACAGATCATGCAGGGATTTGCAGGAAAAAGGAAGGCTTTTGGATTAATTGTGACTTGACATAAGAAGCCAAAGAAAAGTTTTAGAAAGACTGCTCACATTATTTGACCTATTTAAAAAGGAAGCACACTGGCCACTAGGAAGAAATAAGGTGGAGGCTACAGCAAATATCTGGATGAGGGTCAAGGTAGATTGGACGAGGTTAGTGGTAGTGGAGGTGGTGAAAAACTGTCAGCTTTTGGTGGTACTGGCAATACGGTTTGCTGATGGTCAAAATGAAATATGACAGAAAAAATATAAAGGAATGATGATGACTCCAGGATGTTGGCTTGAGTAACTGATAGAATGGAGTATTTACTTATTAAGATGGGAAAGTGGAAGAAGCAAGTTGGAAATAGCGAAATTAGGAGTTTGATTTTAGACACACTAAATTACGATACCTGTTATATGTCCAAGTGGACATGTAAATAGTTAGGTGGGATTATGAATTTGACTTTAGGAGAGGTTGTAGCCAGAGTAATACATTTGTTTCTTTTAAACCACATTAAAAAAAATTAAATTTATTTGGGTTAACATTGATTAATATAATTATATTGGTTTCAAGTATACAATTGTATAATACATTATCTGTATATTCCATTGTATGTCCCCCACCCTAAGTCAAATCTTCTGTTATCACATATTTGACCCCCTTTACCTTTTACAACGCCCTCACCCACCTCTGCCTTCTGGTAACCATCATAATGTTGTCAGTGTCTACGAGTCTTTGTCCTGTTTGTTCTTTGTTCCTTTCAGTGTTATATCCCACATGTGAGTGAAATATGGTCCTTGACTTTTTCTGTTTGGCTCATTTCGTTTAGCATGATACCCTTCCAGATCCATCGACGGTGTCACAAAGGGCAGTGTTTCGTCTTTCTTACGGCAGAGCAGTATTTCACTGTACATGTGCACCACGTCTTCCTTATCCAGTTTGGAGACTGTCAGCTTAAAATAGTTTATCTGTTAGAATTAGATTTGGTTGCAAATGCCGGAATAGCAAAATCATATTGGTTTAAATGAAATAGGAGTTTATATTTCCACTATACAAAAAGTTTGCAGGTGAGCAGTCCAAGAGCATGACTCCAAAATCATCATGGAGCTAAACTCCTGTCTTGTTGCCCTGCTACCCTCAATATGTGACTTTGATCTCTTGGTTCAATATGGCTGCCTGAGCTCCAGCCTTCATAATTCCATTTATGCCAAAAGGAGGAGGAAAGAATCAAAAAAGATGTAGTCTCTCTCTCATTTTAAGAGCACTATCTAAAGGCTGCATGTGACAATTTCAATTATGGCCTACTAGTCAGAACTTAGTAATTCAGACTCACCTGAATGCAAGAGAGCTGAGATAAAATTCAGGGTTTCTCTTAGTGCCTAAAAACACCTAAAATGCTGTGTAGATGATATGTAAATCAAGGTACTGAATGATATTACTTAAATATTGAATGTAGATATGGAAAAATTAGCCCATATTCTCTTTATTAAAAAGATTTTATTTATTTACTTTTAGAGAAAGGGAGGGAAAAAGAGAGGGATAGAAGCATCAATGTGTGGTTGTCTCTTGACCTGGCCCACAACGCAGGCATGTGCCCTGACTAAGAATCGAACTGGTGACCATTCGGTTCACAGGCCAGTACTCAATCCACTGAGACACACCAACCAGGGCCATATTTTCCCACATACACAGATATTTCTATTTCTTCAGTCCTCTGGCAAGGTCAAAGCTGTGTCCTGCCCTATTTCAGATAATTACTTCTGTGGAGCAAATCATTCCAAAGCTAAATGACTTCTTCAATAACAGCTATTTTGCTATTATTTATGCACCAATGGATTGACAAGGGTTTGGCTGAATGCCGCACCCCCCCCCCCCTCCACACACACACTGATTTCCTTTGGGGCCTCGTGAAGCTGCAGTCATTTGGGAGCTGTGGCCAGAAAGTCCAGGATAACTTCACTCACACTTGTACTGTCTTGATGGGGATGATTGGAAGCCTATGCTCAGCTGAGATGTTGGGATGGCCAAGCTCCTGTCTCTCCCCACGCAGCTTCAAGGCTCCTCTCTCTCCACATCTTCTCTCTAGGTTGTTTCTCTATGTAGTCCCTCCAGCAGGACAGGCAGACTTAATGCATATCACTCAAGGCTTAGAAGAATATAAAAGCAGGAGCCACCGGAACTTCTTAAGACTTAGTTCCACACTGGCCGTGTGTCCTTTCTGCTGCACATCACATGTTAAAGTGAGTCACAGGGCCAGATTCATTATGGGAGGAGCCCACACAAAAGCGTGAACACCAGCAGGCATAGCTCGTTAGGGGCTATTTTTGCAGATTATCTACTATGTGGTCTAATGATCAAAAAGGCTGATAAATGTGGTAACTTCCTGAATTATCAAGGAAAATACCAGAAGCAGATTGAAGATATTTTTCTTTTTTGCCCATGTGCAAAACCGTAGTTTCTGCAATGAGATCATCACATGGCCTGTAGGAAAGCTGTAATGGAGATCCACAGAAAGTCCACCAACCTTTAAGGGGAACCTAATCAACAAAACAAACAGACAAGCAAAATATAACCAGAGACATTGAAATTAAGAACAATCTGACAGTAACCAGAGTGGAGATGGGAGGGGATAATGGGGGGAAGGGGAGAAGGGTTTTCAGGAACAACTATAAAGGACACATGGACAAAATTAAGGGGGTGGTGGTGGAAGCAGGGGAAGGAGGAGGGGATGGAGGGGATGCGGGGGGTGGTGGGGGGTAAATGCAGACAACTATACTTGAACAACAGTAAAATAATTAAAAAAAAATAGAAAGTCCATCAAAGGTGACCAGCATGTCCGGGGCACTGTCACGGGAATCAGGTCAAAGGAACATTTGTGTGCATCCCATGCACCAGGTGCTGTGCTAAGGTCTTTAATAAAAGTTACCGTGTTAAGTCCTCACTAACATGAGAACACTATGAAGGACATATTAATCTGCATTTCACACCTGAGGTTGAGCGAAGTGTTCAAGGTTACTTATGTACTAAATGTTAGCACTTGCAGGATTTTGCTCATCATCCTCTCATACTTGACCTGCTCCCCATGCTGACTCACTGCACTTCCTGCCTCTGTGGTTTTAGAACTGATGCTCTGTCTGCCAGGAACGCCTACTTCTCCCTTGATTGCCTGTGTCTGTATTTTCCAAATGTAGTTTAGGAAATCATTCTGTAAACCTCTTCTGACAGCCTGCTCCTCAACTACCAGTGCCTTTAGCCTGCCCTCTCCTTTTTAGACACTTTATAGATGCTTCTAATTGTAACTGTACCTTTAATAAGTACAATATCATTATAACGTTTGTTTCTCTAATAGACTGCGAGCTCCAGTGTGGGCACAGACATATTTTTAAGTGTTTTAGCCCCAGGAAAACAGCCCAGTTCTTGGCAGTTAGTGATTTTATTGATTAAGGATTAAGTGAATGAAGGTAAAATCCCTGCCTTTAGACATAAGTCATAGACTTCTGGAGCCAGGGTGATAGCATCAATATAGATAGTTAGGCTGAGTATTAAATACTAGAGAATGAAGGGATAGGGGCAAAAATCACATAAGTGATTGCAGAAATCTTGGTTTTATCTAAAGATATTCAAACTCTAATTTTATCAAAACAAAAAGCCAGCTTAAAAAAAATGAAGGTGTAGCCCTGGCTGGTGTGGCTCAATGGATTGAGTGCTGGCTTGCAAACCAAAGTGTCACTGGTTCAATTCCCAGTCAGGGCACATGCCTGGGTTGTGGGCCAGGTCCCCAGCAGGGGGCTCGCAAAAGGCAACCACATATTTATGTTTCTTTCCCTCCCTTACCCTTTCTCTGGAAATGGATAAATAAAATCTTTTGAAAAAAGTCTAAAGGCTAGAATAGGCTTGTGGGATATAGTTTTCCATCCCTGCCCTAGTGAGGGTATGATCTCATGAAGGGGGGCACATCTGAAGAAAGACAGGAAGGGGACGGATTCAGTCAGATGCAGACATATCCACAGAGCGTTGGGTGCATTCTGCAGTACACTAAGGGGGCAGAACAAATAGTTGCTCGGCTGGGCCACAAGCCACATCTTTAAGTGGCTTTAGGGTCACAAGCACTCTCCCTTCTTTATCTAGCATGTTCTTTATTCAGCATCTGCCACAGTGTCGGTGTGAGAGTTTACACAGCTTCCACAGGTGGTGTTGGTGCGACTGAATAATTACCAGAATGTAGGTCACAATTTTATGACCTAGTGCAATGAACAGGAGGAAGCCTCATAGCAGAAGGGGCTACTCAATTAAAGGACTCTTAATTAGAGGTGGGAGGGACTTTAGAAATCATTTAAGCCCCAGGAAGTTATTTTTTTGATTGAGGTCACATAGGTGGTCCGTGTCAGAGCTGAAATTAAAACTTAAGTCCCGAGATGTCTTTTCTGTGTTCTTTCTGTGACATGACATGGGAAGCTAATGTTCTGACCGCTGATCCTTGCGATAAGTCCTTTATTAAGTGTGTTCTCTGGAGCCCTCATGAAGGCCATTGGCCAGGTGCTGAGTGAGGAGGAATCTGCTCCTTTCAAGCCACTGGATCTGAGCTCTTCTACTTTTTCCATGTCTCAAACATTGGACTTCTACTAATTTTTAAGAATAAAATCCTTTTAGCATAAAAACAAATAGAGTCATACCTCAGTACTTGTCAGCTTCAGAACTCGTCAAACCCTGTACTCATCGCATTTTGATGAGAAAAATATGTTTCAGCGCCCAGCGCTTGCTCAGGACTCGGCGCCCTTGCTAGACCCTGTGTGAGTCACGCTGCCGTCCCGCCAAGAGAAAACTCTCCATCCTTCTGCACTCATCAAGAGTTTCGGAATGAATTAATGATGAGTACCGAGATACTACTGTATAAAGAAAAAAAAATGTCAGTGTGGCCACAGCCCAGCTTGGTCATATCTTAACATTTTGCCATACTATACTTCTCTTCTTCCTCCCTCCCCTTCACCCCTCCTTTCTTCCTTCCTTCCCTCATTCTCTCACATTTCTTTTACTTTCTTCCTTTTCTTTGTCTTCCTTCCACCCTTCCTCCCTTCTTCTTTTCTTCCCTCTCTCCCTCCTTCCCTTCTTTTTTTCCCTTTCTTTTTAAAATAAGTGACACATTGCAGCTATGTATGGACTCCTCTGTGTACTTCTCCCTGATTCCCTTCCCCTCTTTTTCTTCCAAGAGCTAATCTCTATATTCAAGTTGGTAATTCCCATTCTTAGCTCTATTTTATGACCTTGTTATGAGTGTGTATCCGAGAACAGTACCTAGCACATTTTGTAGGTTGCATAATTTTTACACATAGTGTCTTTTGTTGCTTGGTTTTTGTCCTAAAATAAATTAATGCACAGAATATTGATAAGGAGAAATTGGGGGGCACACCTGTGGAAGGGGAGAGAAGAAACAGGAAAGGGCAGGGGAAGTTAAGCGGCTGCGCAGTCTCAATGAATACTTCCACAGACTGCATGCACTCTTTCCCAGCCAGCGCCCTCTCCTTGGCGTCACTGACCTGCTTCCTTAAGAGTTTAACTTTCTTTGGAGTGTGGCTATTCTTAAAATCATCCCCTGAGTCCTCTCTTTAGCTTTCTCTGCCTTCCCACTACCGTTAATGAGAGCTTTCTAGATGCTGCCAAGGGGGCTCTTTAACGTTCAGGTTTAGCTTTTAATTACCAGTTAATCACACTCAGGGCTCTTTATCTTTTTACGGAGTTTCGACTGAGTTTAGCAAGACTCACACAATTCCACCGCTCCTAGAGCTACTATTGCCTCCGCATTTCTTAAATGCCTCGTATATACTACCTGCTAATGCATTTCCCTCCACTGGTGTGCCATCCCCACTCCCTGCCTGTAAATACTGGAAGAGTTGAACTGCTGCCTCGTGCCAGGACTGTCTGTGCTCTGGTTGCTCTTGGTAATGGGGTCTCGTGTAATTATCCTGGACTTAACTTCAGCCACATAAAACATTTTATTACTTTTTAATTATAAGCAGATATATTAATGGGTCTATGACCGCAGAGCAATTCTAACGTGGCGCTAATTTATTTTTACACTTTGTCTACAATTCTCATTCTGTGTCTGGATTCGGCCCAAGTACTCTGCAAGTCTGGGAGGAGAGATAGTTGGTGACCGACTCAGAGGGGAGAGCAGTTGATTTAAGCTTGTTATATTGATTTATTTAAAATTTCTGACAATTTAATAAGTAGTGTTTCTAAAACACTATCAGAAATTTTAAACATACCTCCTTGAAGTACAATTTTTCACCTTTTAGGAGCCTAATTTTGTGTAGGTGGCAAAATTCAGTGAAGGTCAAGCTGGAGGGAGGTGGTTAAGGAGGCAGCCGATCACTGCTGTTTCTCTTGGTTTACTCAGAGTACTGTGAACTCCTATTCCTAGAAGTTGCACATTAATTTAATTAATGAAAGGCACTGGTACTTGTCCCAGAATTCTGCTTGTCAGCTAAGATCGTAGCAGTTTACTGTATTTGTTTCTCCACGGCTGGCTACTCTCACATTTGTAGCTCTGTAAATGTCACAAAGCTTTCTTAGCCACATGGGTTTTGAGATTTTTTTTTTTTGAAGCAGTGAAATTTTTTGTGGAATAAATTAAGTTAAACCAGCACTTTACTCACTAAAATCCAAGTTCAGGTATTGCGGTCTGAGGTACCAGCTCTGCTTATACTGATCTGTGTACATATACGGGATTGTGTGCCTTACCAGTTGTCACTGTTGTTTTATCACGGAGGGAAGATCCCATCCATGTATATGCACTAGTGACGATAGGACTTCTAATCTTAAACATGACCTTGGTGATGGGAGTTCGCTATTTCTAAAACACAAGTACCCAGAGCTTCCTTGTGCACAGCTGAGCTTTCACACCAAATAGCTATAGAGGGAGGGGTGAGGTGAAAATTTCCTAACATGTTGCAAAAAAATGTTGATTCTTATTGAAATTCTTGAAAAAAAACCCCAAACACTTATGGGCCACCTTTCCTTTTGTCTAAAGCTTAAACATTAATTCATAATGGAGATGACATAGCCTGGACTTGGCTGAGGGCTTAAAAAAGTTACCTTCCTTCATTAACTTACATATTATGCCCCTAATTATAGTGTAGTGCTGACTAATTAACCCAGCAGAGATGTCTTTTAATTAGTGAACTGTTTGTGTGTGTGTGAGTGTGTGCGTGTATCTCAGAAGAGTTGACCATATGTTCCAGAGAGGCCAGTGAGGGGGAAGAAAGAGGTTCATGCCAGGTTTGTCATGGGATCTCATTTGGGCCATGCTTGTATCAGGCCACTGAGCCGGTAAACCACAGGCAAGTTTGAGCACCGGTGATGACACCATGAAAGGTAGGGTCTTGCCAAATTGGAGTATTCAATCGTTGTACACCACTGCTCATTTAACCTTGGAGTCTTCACCTTTATTTCAAAAGAACCCACTCTGGCAATGCACGTGGTGCTTATCACAGACCGGTGCCTGAAAAGAGTGTGATCATGCTGTCACTCCTCAGGAGGAGAAAGCAGAGTCTCTGTCCAGGCATTTCTGAATAATGTGTTTGCCTGTGGCGCTCCAGACTTCCTGATAGACTGCTTTTCTACCGGCACATATAATGTCCATTGTAATTGCATTTTGTTTCCACTATTGAATCATACTCTGAACTCTTCGACCACAAATTGAAAAATAAGAAAATGCTTCATATAAGCTGTGAACAAGTAACTAAAGAGCAGTACATTTAAATGTAAGTCGGAGAGATTAGTTCTCAAATGATAAATAAAAGGTATTTTAATAAGGAGTTTTCTACAGGGTAAGTTTTAACAACATCTTAGTAAACAAAGGCCAGTCCCTGAGCTGAGCCAGCCTTCTCCTAAACCCTAATCGTACTGGCCCAGCTTCGTACAGAGGTTTTACAAGGCTCATAGAATAACCTCTCCCCTGAGCCGCCGGCATCCAGGCATCCAAGTGCATGAGGCTTCAGTAATGTTTTCTCAGCAGCATCCTGCACGCATTGAGTGATGTTGCTATTTGCTGGAGTCTCAGCAGTGTGGCTCTTCTACCCAGTCGCAACCAATTTCACTGATCAGTAGCTCGGGCTTAGCTTCCTTCACATAAATTTAATAATTCACTTGGCAGGTGCAGAGCAGACAGATCTCCAGAAAACATGTGTAGGTTCTTAGAAGAGCCAAGGAAAAGACTCGCTGATTTTTTTATTTGCTTTTGAATTGTGACATTTAATTTGGATATGGGGATGAGTCAGTCGTTCCAGGAAATTCAGGCACCAGAGATTTTTTTCAATTCTTTAATTTTTCTTTTCTTTTCTTCTGTAAAATGACTTCAATCTGTGCAATCCATTTAAGAGTCATGGATATGAGCAGGTTGTTAAACTTGGCCAGCTGTGGACATAGGGTTGGGCTAATGAAGCATAAGAACAAGGTATTAACTTTGCACAGGCCCTGGCCATTGTTGTGGGCACATCCAACTATAATCATAGAAAGGCTTAGTTTATATTTTATGTGTGTGTACATGCTCACAGCTTGGCTGTCTGGATCCTAATCTCGGTTCTGCTACCTTACTAGCTGGATAATCTCAGGCATGTTATTAAGCCTCCTTGTGTCTCATCTTTAACTTGCAGAAATTGATCATTCCTCTCTTATGGTTTCTGAGGATTAAACAAGTAAAACTTGTAAAATAGTTTTTTAAAGTGTCAAGCATATAAGAAGCTCTCAAGGAATGTTAACTTATTATTATTGTAATTGTTATCCTCATTTTCATGTAAAGATGTGACTATCATTGACACTTTTTCTATATGATAAATAAAAGGTATTTTAATAAGGTGTTTTCTACAGGATAAGTTTTAATAACATCTTAATAAACAAAGGCCAGTTCCTGAGCTGAGCCTTAGAAAAATTGCTCTTTCTAATATTTTTCTTGAATAGGTATGATGCTCATTTGATTAAAAGTTACACAAAACTAAAATGTATATATATCATGAGAAGATAAGTCTCTTTTCCATCTTTGCCCCTGTGTTCTTGTCTGCCTTCTCCAAAGTAACCATCGTTCCATTTCCTAGGAATCTTCCAGAGATATCTATCTATAGAAATGAATTTACTTAAATCTCCTACTTAGAATTTAAAAGTATATTTTGAATAGAAGTTAAAGATGATTACCTATAAAGGAAAGTTAAACTCGCCTCATTTGGATTATAATGAATGAAAATAGTAGTAATCATAATTTGAATAATAATAGCTGTCTTTGCTACCTAGCAGGAGCTCTAAGAGCTATGCCTGAAGTACCTGATTTAGTACCTGTAACAACCTCTGAGATGGGCTTCTTGTCATCCCACTTGATTCATGAAGAAACTGTGGTCAGGAGTGTCTAACTTTCTGAACATCACTCAGCTAATAGGTGGCAGAGCTGAGTTTTGAAACCTGTGCATGTATAAGTCAAGAAAGTTTTAATAGAAGAAAGAATTCGACCTATCACAGATTTCTTTTTTTGGAAATGCTTCTTGTATCTCCCCTTTGATATCTCTTCCCTTTTAAATACCTTGACCTGGGAGAAAGTACCCCGATCTGGATTCACCGCACCCCCTTACATGAGTTCCTCCTGCACCCTGTCAATTGTTCAGCCTTTGGAGAACTCTACCTTTACCAAGCCTGTAGAAGTTGGTAGTTAGTTGAGAGCATGTGGTCCTATTTCTACTTGGGTATAAGAAAATATTGAGTTACCAGAAGGCAGGGGCTGTGTTTTCTTCATTTTCTGTCCCCAGGGCTGCGGACATTTGCTGGCACGTACTTTGGAGTGAGGAAATGTTGGCTGAAAGAACAAATCAACACAGGCTGTATTTACCCAAAATGGTACTTTGGATATCATTTCCTTGAATGTGGGTCCAGTAGAGCAATTGCAAATTCTCTGATGCTAGAGAGTAGCAAACTGAAAATGGGCAATTCTGGACCATAAAACTCTTTAGCAAATCTCAGAGACGTGACGGTGTAAATACAATTACGTATGAGGCACACTGGTGGTGTAATACGTGTACATATGAGAACGTCTTCTTCAGACTAAAACCACCGGACACGTCGTGACAGTGCCCTCCGAAGTGTACTTCTGAGCAGGAGGCACTAAAAATTGTTGCGCTTAATTTGACTTGGAGCGTCTCAGAAGCATTTTGTTTTTCACAGCCGAGAGACTGAACTCATTGGGAAAACTGGGTCAGAGCAGCTTCTTATATCTGGTTAGCATAATTTCTTATTTGTCTTGGGGGAAGAAGCTTGAGTATTCCGGACCTGGAGGAAAGATGGACAGATGGTTGGAGTTGGAAGGAGTTTAAATGTTTCAGAAATAAATAAATGACAAATTGTATTATTTCATTCTTTAGTGTATTATTCCGCACTAAATAAACCTCTCAGATTTTCCATTCTTTTTTGTCATGGGATGTTGAAAACAGATAATTTGACCAGAGAGTGTAAAAAAGAGGCCTGTGACCTTGCATGCGTTTTTGCAGATATCTAATCAGTATCCAAGGGATTAGAAGACTGTCGTTTCACCAGTGAGCCTCTAGATGGTACTGTGGAACCGCGCACCTTTCTACCTACGTTGCGATTTTCTTGGGGGATAGAGCCTTTTTTTTCCACACTGAAGACCTTCTTCCTGGCAGCCTGGAAGAAAATGGACAGTATTTCCTGTTCTTTGTTGTTCTTTCCTCTTTTTAATTCCTGCCTCATTTTTTAAGGGAAAATTGTAGCTTACCAGAAGTAAAATGGGAAGATGCTGCAGGTGCTGCATCTCTTAGTTTGAAATGCCTGCTGTTTGGTAATTTAGAATAATTGGGATTAATGCCCAAGAAGTCGGGGGTCGGGCGAGGAACCGCTGAGGGATGCCCTTGAGCTCCCAGGGGCCTCCCTTCAGGGGGCGTGTGCGCAGCCAAGGGATGCTTAACTAGAGGGGTTGGCAACAAAAACTTTCATTCAAATCCTTCACTTTTACAAAGCATCTTCTTTCCTCCCAGGCAGAGCATCTGCAAATGCAGAAGGGGACTGTCAGAAGGAGGTCAGAGGAGGTCTGAGCAGGTGTGGGCAATTGTCGCTGGGGCTGATGGGTAAAGGAGCTGGCGCACCTTGGTTTGAAGGGGGGAAGAGAGGTCCATTCAGGCTTTAGGGCCCAGGAGGAGAGAGCCAAGGCCAGGGTTCCTGGTCTGAGCACCTAGAGGACATTGTCGGGGGTGGGGTCAGAGGGGAAGTGAAAGGTGCGCGGTGGGGCTCGGAGTCCCCTGCAGCCGGTGACGGCCCCACACGGAGGGAGGACACCCTCTCACGCTGGCCCCGTGATCTGGCGCTTGCTCTTGGGGGAGAAGCGCGGAGTCCCAGGGGTCTGCACGTGTTGCAGCTGGCTGGTTGGAGGTTCCCCGGGACCTTCGGGCAGGGCAGGTGGGAGTCGCAGTGACTCATGCGCGTTTAGGACAGGAGACCCCAGAGCTGTTGGTTGTGCCCTGGCAATCAGGATGGAGACAGAGTCACCAGAGTCCCTAGTTGCAGTTTTTCCACTTTTAGTCAGTGTTTCCTGCGGAGGTTGGAGGGTTGGTTCATGAAGTTTCCTTTGGGTGGTGCCGGTGGCTATATGATTTGCAGGACCCAGAGAAAAATTAAATCGCGAGCACCTTATTAGAAGTTTAAGAATTTCAATACTGCAACAGCAGAGCATTAATCCACGCTGGTCCTACTAAGTGCAGGCCCCTGAGTGACTGCTCAGGTTGGACCCACAAAGCCCATGATGCCAGCCTTACCTGTGGGCAGTCCCACTTTCCCATACTCAGTGGGGTTTGCTTTAAGCTCGATTGTAGCCTACTTTCTTAAGCTCTGGGGGTGCGGGGACGCATTATTCCATCTCAGGCCTACACAGGAGGGACTAACTCAAATGAAAAAATGCTGCTAATTTTGTAGAAACCATGCTCCTATCCTCTCTTTTTATTAATGTTAATTTAATGTCTGCCTTGAAGTCTTTCAAAGGAACTTACTCAAAACCCAGTGTTTCTGAAGCCCGGGAACAGACGCTGTCTGTGATGTTCTGAAGCAGGCTCGGAAGGAGAGAATCGTGGATTTGGAAGGGCTCGGAGAGGTCGCAGTTGACCTCGGGCATCCGGAGAGGCTTTGAATCCGCCTGAAAGGATCCTAGTTTTCATGACAATGGGTGGGTATTGGGCTGTTTTTAATGTAAGGAAAAGATGTTGAGTTTCAAAAATGTTTTTTGTTTTTGTGATCTAAGGTATTCCAAATTATTTTCCTACTTGCTTTTCGATGAAATTCACTCAACTTTCTGCCATAAATCCAGTCAATTGATTTACTATTCTTTGATTCCAAACGAACAAGTGTAAGTTTTATTGTAAAATGAAGTTTTAGTAACCGTACCCCCCTGGCACACAAGGTTTCCTTTGGTCTCTGTGATTAGCCCTTCACAGCACCATTCTCCACAGGAGGAACAGAGGCTCGGAACCATAAAGGGAGCGGCCCAAGGTTACACGCCAGAAAGAGTGGAGACCTGAGGTTGGAGGCTCAGGTCCGTGCAGACCCTGTGTCTCTAGATCTGCCTCTTCTCCACCATACCACGGTGCCTTTCAACAGATAGTCTCTCGGTCTATGGATATAAAAGTTCAGGGGTTAATCCCAAATTAGAATCTCAACTTTTTGTAGCCAGAGATAGTTTCATGACAGATTAAAATTTCAGCCAGCATTATGTTCCTCTTGGGAAGATTCAACTAGTGGGCAAAGAGTCGGATAGTTTGGGCCTCATTTTCAGAACAGTTTCCTGTGAAGGAGTGTTGCACCCACTGACGCAAGAAACAGACGTTCGGAGACTTTCAGGACGTTTACAGAGATGTTACTTTAATGGCCAACTCTTTTAACCTGCGCAGGGGCGGACTCTCGATGTGTCCCGGAGACACTTGCTCAGAAGAGCTGCAGATGAGAACCGCGCCGAACGCTCACAGGCTAGCTCTTTTATACAGTGAGAAGCAAGCAAGCAAGTTACAAAAGCGGGAGTTGCTGTTATCTCTGCATAGCTCTTGGCTCTGGAGGAACATTAACCAGATGTTAAAACTTTCTTTTGAAACCCTGTCTCCTGTCGATAAGAACCACCTGTCCCACTTAATTTGTACCCTCAGTTTAAAGGGTCTAAACCTGAGATGAGTCTGGCGCCTAAAGTTTTATGGCCCTCTAACTAATTGGCTGTAACTCAGAGCCCTCTGCAAATCACATATTGTTTACCTTTACTTTGGCCGACAATGTTGTTTCTCTCCCCTATCTATTCTGGTGACCTTCAAGAGGTTTTCTGCTTAGCAATGCCTATAATTGCCTAGCTCTCTTTCCCAGCTCTCAACAGGAGCCCATATTTAAATAACACCAGATATATGCCCAACTGTACCTTCCTGCCTGAGCCAACACTTATTAAATACATACTAATGCTTGTGTGTATATATCAGCACGATTGCCTCGGCACTTCAACGCCGACCTCTTATATCTGGCACATCTTGGTATTTCAAAGATCTAGTTCCAATAAGTAAAAAGGTCTGTAAAGTATCTAACATATAAAAGCCCTTTGACTCATTCATCATTATTTCATATATTCACAAATACCCTGTATGTATTTACTTCATATTATGCTCCCTAGGTATTGGGGGTACAATACTGAACTGCCCTCATGCACTTTATCAATATTTTCTAGTGAGAAACAGCGAAGATAAACAGTTAATAAGTCTCCATGGAAAGTTACAATAAGGGCAAATGAAAAAGGAGAAGGATATGGGAGTTAGGTGTCATCTGGGAAAATAGTAAACAAATGTTAGTTGCAATCTCTTTTTGCTCTTCAGGAGCAGCTGCTATAAAACCTTGTCAGCATTGACAGTGACCTTCCTTCCCAGCCATTTATTAAGGCCAGTCAGTGATTTCTGTCATTGAACCTCTCTAATCTTTGTTTTGTATATTTGCAAATGGCATAATAGTTCCTCCTGAGCCTCAGAGTGGTTGTGGTAATCACATGAGAAGATACAGAGGAAATGGTTTTGAAATAAGGACTCCCATTGGCCCTAACTTGTGATTTTTGTAGTGGTAGCCCACCTAGGGCTGAGTATACTTGCTATATTTCTACTTTATCAATTTAGATCGACATTCCAGTTAATAGGTTTCATTTCATATGATTATCCTAATTGGCAGTGACTTCATAGAGCACTGTTGTGAACGAATGTTCTCCTGCTCTGTAGCCCATCCCTGCAAACAACACTTAAATACACCTAAATTGTCCACCACTCGCATCTTCCACAGATCATTTATACTGGGATCGAGGCAGTAATGTTTTGATGTGTATATTATGTCTGTCATTGACAAGAAATGGAAATCTCCTAGTTGGCTGCCAGATAGTGCTGAATCTTGTTTCGGTCATAGTGACCTGTCTGAAGGTGATGGAAATTGTTATTTCTGTCTCTCTGTTACTAGTCTAGGTGCTTAAATGGATCCAGAATCAGTTTTCTGCTCTAAAGCAGATTTTCCTGGCATTTCAGCAACTCCTCGGTAGACCTTTCGCTTCTTCCTGGCAAGCTAACTGACACAGGACAGATGCCGCCTCTTGGCTTCCTTCAATTTGCTCATCAATATGTGACCCACGTCCTTCCTCATGTGGCTATCTGGTCCCATGCTCTGTGTGCTCGTCAAACCTAGGGGCCTCATGCACAGCAAATTTTCAGAGAGAAGTAAGTATGTGTAGAAATTTTGAGTCTCACTGACTAGAGTAAAATATATGTATCAGAGAGTTAGAAATTTGGGAGTTGGTTCAGATTATAACTTGAAAGTCTCTTTATGCCAGGTAAGTATTTGCCAACTTTAAATTAGAAGATCCTAGGAATATGAGAATTTTAACAACCGGGCAAGCAATGGTCCCTTTAATTTAGTTCTGACGTTCAGTTTTTCAGGACATGTTTAAGACAGCCAGGGGAAATCTGTCCTTCTAAGGCAGTTTAAGGGAATGCTATTTTGTGTCTGTGCGTTCTTTACCCCAAACTTACAGATTCAAAATTTAAAATACAAAACAGTGAGAGCAAGGCTGGAGCTAACAGCTGGACAGGAGGAGGCAGGCGGCTGTGACTGTGGTATAGGCCTGCTGGAGTCTGCCTGAAGCAGCTAGTTGTAGAGACCATCAGTTTCAACTGGAAACGGACCCCTCAGGGACCAGTCTGCACAGGGCAGGTGCTTAGCCTTAGATTGTTTGTATTAACATTCTAGCTTTATTGTCCCTTGACATCACAGTATCCTTTCCCTGAGTTATTGACCTTTATGTAGTTATTTGTTTTTCTAGTATATTTGATATTAAAAGCTCCCCAAACTCTATATTGCTTCTCCATTTCTCTGTGCTGCACTCAGGGTAATTTATTCAGGTCTGTCTGTCAAATCACAATTCTGTCCTTTGAATTGTCTAGCTTACCATCTGTTTATTTTATTACTTTTAACTTAATAACAGTTTTCCATTTCTAGATGTTTTCTATTTTCTTTTTTAAAAAATAACATTCTGCCTATCTCTTAGATTAGTCCTTTCCTCTCTCCTTGGACATGTTCAGCATGTTAAGTATTATTGTTCTTCTTTTGGATGGGAAATCTCCCTACACTGCATTGGCTGTTCGCTGTTATTTTGGTGGTTTCCTCTTGAGCTCTGTGTTTTCATGTGGGAGCTCCTCTTCAGTAGGAGCTGGCTTCATCCACAGTCCCTTTGGACAGGGATTTCAGTGCCAGTTTCTTCACTAGCTTTCCCTGTTGGGCTTGCATGTCTAGTGAATACTGAGAATGTGGGCCTCGCACTTACCAACAGGGCACACTTACACACTTACATACTTAACTAATTATTCTTTATGTTCGGAAAGAGAGTCTGCTTCAAAGTTAAGCCTTGGAGAAAGTGGACAGAGGTTTTCTTGTTTGTTTAACTTTATGTTCTAGATAGGTCAGTCTTCTATCTTTGGCTTTGAGGTTTTTGCCAGAAACACAGTTCTAGCATTCCACCAAATATGGTTTCAAAACTAGTGGAAGATTGAGTGCAGAAACCATAGTCCCTCATGTATATGAGTATATGATGTTCAGGTACCACCAAAGACTTCTGTGACTTTACTCATACTCACTGCTGTGGGCTTCGGTTCCCATTTTCTGCCAAAGAGTTCCCTTTCTTGCTTTTGAGTTTGACACGAGCTTTGAAACGTTATTTTTTAAATTGCAAACAATATTTCTAATGTTTGGAACTGAGAGTTGGGGTTCTACTCAACCTCTCCTTCACTGGAAGCTTCTAAATTAATTCTTTATGTGATTGTAATGAAAAACTTGATAACGAATGATTTAGCAATCACAAAACATGGACCGAGAAAAAGGAATGGAGACTCATTGGTAGTAAGTCAGGTTGACTCTTAATGTCATCTAAAGAAAGTAGGATGTATTGTTTGAAAGAAGTAGTGGTCACAGACTTCTCAAAATGATAGCAAAGTACTTATTGAATGGAAGAGAATATCATAGTTTCAGGTCCTAGAAACAAATAGTCATGGATGTATGTACCTGTTCTAACATAAATTAGTGTGTGTCTCCCTACAAGATGGGATTGGAGACTCAAGAGTAGTTCAGTGGATTTAGTTATGGTCTCCGTCCAAAAGCTATGGGTGCCCACTCTTTTTATATTTGCTAACTCGAAATTCTAGAGATTTCAAGTTAAATAAGGACTCCACTTTTGCATGGCTTTAAAGATGAGATCTGAAATGGTAGCTTATGACACCTGGGAAACATCTGAAAATCTGAAAATAAAAAGCAGTCACTGAAACAAAAGTTTCGAACATATGGTAGCAGTTTATCAGACTGATATGGGATGGCATTTTAATAAAATAACATTTAAGTTTAAGACCCTATAGTCAAGAGTTACAAGGTCAGATATGAATAATGAAGATCTGATTTGTAATTGAGATGCTTCTCACATAGGTAAGTATCAGAGGGTTACTTAATTTACTTAATGATAGGTAATAGTTCTTTGAATATAGTTGGTTGAATAGGCTGGCTAGATGAGGAAAAAAAAGATTTTTTTCTATGAATAGTCAAGAACAAAATATCATTGAAAAACATGTTTTGAAATCAATTTAAATGTTTTATTTTTAAAGAGAAGACCAAAACTATATTTAAATAATAGTTGCTTAGTTTGCTCCTTAAGCTTTCTGTCTACAGTCATTGCCAGTTACACCGCTTCTTGTTATTTCTTGGTTCACAGGCCGTGCTAGGGAAGCGAAACATTGGGGGTTAAAAACCATTTTGTCAGGGTAATTGAAATGTTTTTCTCAAGAGTTTCCCTAAATATGATAAAGTTAGGTGAAGGAGGAAATGTTTTTAAGATGAGAATTTCTCACTTGGAGCGATTCCTCAGGGAAATGGGTAGGTGGAGATGAAAAGGTATAAATCACATTTCTTAGTGACTGACACTAGCAAGTAGAAGGGTGATTGAAGTAATGTTTTGTCATCATCCCTTCAACTTCTATGATTTCATTAATGAGGATTCTATAAAATTAATTTTTAAAGAGTAATGTAAAATATATTTCCTAAGCATTGTCAATGAATGACTCTTTACTTCCCATTGCTTTATTCTGATCTCTTCCTTTCTGACAAAGTTACTCTCTGAGCTGTGTAGTGGGCGTAAAGTCCAGAAACTTCTTATGGAAAAGTATGAAGTGAATATAAATGTTAAAATAATTAATTAACACAGGTATAAAGAAAATGTCTCTTCTGAAAAATAAAGTGAGATGAACACCTGTTAATGAACTTGAAAATAAAATATTAAAATGTATGTCCTCACATTTACATTAATTAACGTTCAGATTTACAAGCTGTGCATAAAGCATTTTGTATTTATTTTTTTTAAATAAACTTTTCTGCATTTTAGTAATTTATGTGCTAGTATTTGATCTTTTCTTTGTGGGCCTAATAAGGCAGTTATGAGAAATGTGGGAAATATCAAAGAAGGTAAATTTAATCAAATATGCTTAACTTATATTAATTTATAGGTATTAATTATTGGTATTTATTGGACATCTACTAAGTCCTATGCTTTGGGGGATAAGAATGAAATATAACATTGAGCCCTTTTTCAAAGGTGCTTACAACTTGTTGTGATTATAAAACTAAGTGTCAGTGAACACAAGAGTCATTGAAAACTAGTTGGCCAGCCCTGACTGTGAGTCCACGTGGAGTTTAAAGAAGACACAATTCTCCTTGAGGTGGAGTCAACTTGCATACTTCAGTTCATTAATATGAGTGGTTCCAGCTTCACCTCCCGAAGGAAAGGGAACCTTTCATTTCCAGGGCTAAATCTTCTCTTTGTCTCTTGCCTAACACAAGAGACTAAATTATTCCGAATGCTGAAGAGTTTCAAAAGAGAAAGCAAAGGAGCAGCTGGGTAAGATGAGGAGGTCGTAGTAGGAATCTCTGTACACCTGTAGGTGCTCTAAATTAATCAAGTCTGAGTTAGAGAAATGGGAAGAAAAACTGAATACTGTTTTATTACATTAAAGTAAATATACATTTTTAATCTATTAACTAAGCACTGTGACCAGGCAAAGGTCTTACTGGTCTGTCTTTAGAGTCAGGACTCACTGGTTTTTTATAGACGGTGTGTTTGGCCTCTGTTGCTGCTTAAAAAGTTTTCTTCAAAATGGTTTCTTCTTTAAAAGTTTCTTGATAATACTATTTGTTTAGACAGTTGGATAGTAAGCTTTGGCCTCACCATTCAAAATAAATGGTCACAAATTTGAGATCTGAATTTATAATGATGATATTTTTTACAGGGGACATATTTGTTTGTCAATTAACAAAGTTTTTTTTGGCTGCTACCCCATGCCAAACACTGTTTTAGGCACTGAGGGACACAATGGAGAATGCAGATGGAGTGGAGAGTTAAACAGACACAGTCTCTGCTGCATGGAGCATGTGTTGTAGTTAAGGAGTAAAAGGTGGGCAGAGGGAAAGAAAACAAAAATAGACTAAAACAAAAAGAAGTGGGGTGATGGATGAAGGTGGTGATGAAGGGCACATATAGAGCTCCTTTAGGTACAAGAGAGCTGGAAGAACCTTCCAGGAAGAAAGGGCTGCAAGAGTAGATGAAGCAAAACCCAGCTTGGATCATTTGAGGGATATGAGAAAGCCCAGTGTGGCTGTGGTACAGCGCCCAAATGGGGGGGGGGCATGACATAAAATCAAAGAGGAAACGTAGACCAGGTCATGTAGGGTCTTGTAAATTTTAGTAAAACGTTTTTCATTGTTCAATTTAATGTAGAAAGTCAAAGCATTGGCAGTATGAATAGGAAAGCAAAGGGCATTTATATATTTGAAGCATTTGTCTGGTCACATGTGGGAATGAATTGTGGATGACAAGAGTGGAAGCAGGAAGGCCATTTGGAGGATTCTGCAGTGGGCCCAGGGCAGGTCCTGGCCATTCTCACTTCTGGTTTTAGAGACTGGGGCACAGAGATCCTCAGTGATGTGCCCAAACTTGTACAGTCAGGGAGGAGACAGGTGAAGCCTCCTGAATTTAGTTCACTTTTGTCTTATCTCCTGATGTGTCTGGGAGTCTTTGGGCTGCAGTGCCTGATAGGAAGAGCAGAAGACTTGGTGGTGGAGGATTCCGTTCAGGTCCCAGCTCCATTACCTGCAAGCTGAGAGAACCTGGTGAAAGCCAGTTGGCACTAAGTTTCTTTCTATTGTAATGCCTATTTCATAGGGTCCTTATTAGGTGTGAGATATGATTTTAGGAGAAATGATAAGATATATTCATGAAAGAAATACCTATGTTAGAGGATGAAATGAAGAGCTATAAAGTTAATAAAGGACTCATAGAAATAGAAAAGTTGAAAGGAATTAAAAGTGAGGACAGCCAGGAGCTTATTTGCCTTTTTGAGTTTTAAAGATTGTGTAAGTTTAAGTTAAATTGATTAGTAATATACCAATTCTTCTGTCACGGGCTTGAAGCCAGTGAAGGGGTCATTTGTCTAGAACCCAACCCCACTTCCCTGCTGACTCTGGGAAACTTTCGTCTTTGAGGACAGCTGATATTCACCTAGAGAGACATACAGACCAGAACAGAGCTTAGAAGGAATAATACAGCTTACTGGATGAGTGACTTAGGAGGGAAAGGTAATGCCACAGTTTTTTTTGTTAGTATGCCATCCATTTCACAAAGGGCTAGGAACATGTTCCATATTCTACAGGGCTTGTTTGAACCTAAAGTGAGTGTCTAAACACACAGCACTCGTTTATTTGAGGTCACAAGAACTACACAATTCCATGGAGTGCGGGCCTGTATGTAAAGAGAGAATCGCAGGAGCAATTTGGCATGTCAGCCAAAAGCCTCTGGGTCTAGACTGAATGTTTTGCTTTACATCCAGGGTACATTTTGGCCCTGTCGGCACAGCTTAATGCTCATGAGCTTGACTGGGAGAAGGAAGATTGTGTCTCACCATTGGCTCTGGGCCATTTCGATGTTTAAAGAAATACTGATCCCGGAACTTCTGAATGCTGGCTGAGAGTGGACTTGGGGATTAGGTATTAACTTCTGCAACAATTTGCATAGATTGCCATGGAAAAATATAAACTGAAGTCCAACACATTTTTAAAATGGTTGAATTCGGATCTGGCATCAGAAAGCCTGTAGCTAGGAATAACTGCACTAATTGTTTTGCTTATAAGTAAGCAAATCTATTAGTTACCTCTCAGCTGTCCAACCTTATCTATATTATTTCTTCTCTTTGAACTTCAGTTTTTCTAACCTAAAAACTGTGGGGAAATAACATACTTTCTCTGGGCCACTGTGGTGAACACTTGGTTCTTAAATGCAGTAAGAACCACGGGTCTGGCGTATGGTAGACTTTGAATTTATGTGAATTTCTGACTAGACCTAAAATGATGTAGGGTCTTGGGCATTGTAGACCGAGGTCCTTGGTTTGAATATGTAAAATACCAATAAGTTGTCATTTGGATATATGTCATATGAGCTTTTAATTTACAGATATCAGGTCACTGAGCTTGGGTGTAACCTAAAGAGGAATACTTCTCAGTGGGTACTTCTCTGAGTATATTTTTAGGAGCTGGAAACATGGAGCTGCGGAAAGAACTTGCACTTTCATGCCATAGTCCTTGTCTTGAATCCTGCTGTGTTACTTCCTAAGCCTCTGTCTGTAGTGTGGTGAGAGAAGTTGTCAATTTTAGAGACTACAGCTCTTTAGCAAGTTTTTCTACTTCTGAAACATTGCTTGACTCCCATGGTGTAGGGAAGAAAAATGTCCTTTGCTTCTATCTTTTCTTTTAATCCCAGGACTCCAGATCTTTGACTTCAGGAGGGGGTAGCTCCCTTGTTATCTCATGACTCCTGGAGGCTAATTAACTATTCTGACTAATTTCAACTAAGGTGAGCATGGGTGATAGGACTCAATATGTGACTCCTCTTAAGGAATATTTGTACAAGTTGCAGAATAAAAAAAGTCTGTGAAAATTCGTGAATTCCCTACTTTATCATGGCTTGAACTATCATCCATGAACTTATGAATTCCAAATTTATTTTTCCTTTCTGATGTCTGCTGGGACTCCAGATTTGTGTATGAAAATGCCAACTAACATCACTATTTTGATAACAGCAAACTTGCAATAGCCAAAGTAGAATTCGTGATTCCACCCTAAGCACTCTCCCACTCATCTCTGTCCTCACTGTCTGCGCCCTGCCATGTAACCCGTCAAGAAGTTTTGAAGATTAACCCTTTCAAACATTGACTTGCATTCTTACTTACTGCCCCAGTCCACTCCATCACCCTTTTCTCCTGTCTTTTAAAAATGCCTCCAAACTGCTTCTTTCTGACTTTGACTCCATTATAGCCCATTCATTAAAAATCAGCCAAAGTTACTTTTTAAAAAGACTTTACTTGTTAAATGAGTTTTAGGTTCACGGCAACACTGAGATTTCCCATAAATATCCTGCCCCTACACATGTATGGTCTCCCCCAGAGTGTCAGCATCCTTCCCCAGAGTAGTACATTTGTTATCATTGATGAACCTACACTGACGCATGATTATCACCCAAGGCCCATGGCTTATCTTGGGGAGGCATCATTCTTAGCGTGTTATATTCTATGGGTTTACACAAATGTATAATGACATATAGCCACCACAATTATATCTTACAGTGCGTTTTCACTGCTCCAAAAATCCTCTGTGCTCCACTTATTTATCCTTGCTTCCCCTGCAAACTCCTGGCAACCACTGATCTTTTAATTGTGTCCATAACTTTTCCTTTTCCAAAATATCATATAGTTGGAATCATGTAGTAGGTAGCCTTTTCAGATTGGCTTCTTTCACTTAGTAATATGCATTTAAGTTTATACCATGTCTTTTCATGCCCTCAAATAATATATTAAAATTGTTAATCTGGTCATGTCCTTCCCCCCACTTCATTATTTTTTTCTATACACGTAGCATGAAAATTCAACTTCTTTACCCTGGACTATGTCTTTGCCTATTCCCTTGGACTCATCTTTTACCCACCTCCACCCTGCTCACTGTGCCCCATGGTGTTCTTCCTGATTGGACGTGTCAAAGTGTCCCTACCATTGGACCGAGACTTGCCATGTGCTCTCTGCTTGGGATGTTCGTGTCCCTGTTTATTGTGTTCACTTCTCATTTCAGATCTCACTTCACATGTAATTTCCGAGAGGTCTTCTCTGATCATCTACAGGAAACTTCAGCACTTCCCCAAATCTGAAAGTATTGTAAATGTTATTTTTTAATGATCACTTAGCCTCACACCAGGGCGATGACTTGGTTGACAGAAAGTTAGCAACGTATCTGGGTAAAGATACACGTTCAGCATTCCTTACTCTTGGCGTCAGAAATATTTCAGGATTTAATATCTTTCAAAAATGATTCCAGTTTTAGAGAGGTGTCATTATACCTCCATAATATATTATTTAGCTGTGCCATCTAGGTCTAGAGCAATATCCCATAATTAAACATATTAATATTTCTTCAGAGTAGTTTAAGAATATTCATACTGAATGGGAAAAATGAAGACCTTCTGTCAATCAGGTCACATTTTGCTGTCAAGTGCAATTTGAAAAAAAAAACAACTTTTTCAGAACATTTCAGAGTTGGGGGTTGTGGATGAGGGATTGTGGGACTATATGGAGTTTCGTAATGGGGGGTGTACGAGGCTCCTTCCAGTCTCGTGGGGTCTTTTCATGCCTCTGGTCTATACATTATTTTTCTCTACTACTTTTTAAAATAGGTTTAAATTGTATTTAAAACTAACTGAATTTCAGAAGGTAAACATTTACTCTGTGTTAAATTTCATAAAACAATTGCAATAGCGAAGACACAGGAATGTATTGTATTGTCCACCAAATTTCTAGGATTGCTTAATAGAATAATCTTTTATACTGTTCACATGGTAAATATTTCTCTGTTAAACCACTTGTTTTTTCATAGCACAGTATAGATCCTGAAATGATTAATTGGGAATAAAATTACTGAGCTTTGAATATCCTTTAGTGTCTCTGCATTTAAAAACTAAAGCCATTCATTTTCTGTAGCACTGCTCTGCATTAAATGACATGTGGTTTATTTATTTATTTTAAATTAAAAATATTTCTTTTTAGATATTAAAATCTAGTTCCCTGGAACTTTTTATCTACATTTGAGTCTAGGATTTTTATGGTACCAGGTCTTATGTTTAAATCTTTGATCCATTTTTAGTGAATATTTTATGAGTGGTATATGATGTGGTCTAATTTCATTTTTCTGCATATGTTATTCAGTTTTCTCATCATTATTTGTTGGAGAAATTTTTCTTTCCCTATTGGGTGTTCTTGGCTCGTTTGTTGAATATCAGTTGACTGCATATGCAGGGGTTTAATCCTGGTCTCTCTACTCTTTTCCATTTATCGCTACCATACTTTTATAATTAGCATAACTTTGTGTAGCATAATTTGAAATCAGAAAGTGTGCTGCTTCAGGCTTTGTTCTTCTTTCTCAGGATTACTTTGGCTATTCAGGGTTTGTTGTGATTTCATACAATTTTTGGATTTTTTTTTCTATTTCTGTGAAGAATGTCATTGGTCTCAATAAGAACAATAGGAATTGCATCAAATAGATGAATTTGGGTAGTTTGGACATTTTCGCAATATTAATTCTTCTGATCCATGAACATAGGATATCTTTGCATTTGTTTGTGTCTTTGCTTTCTTTCAACAGAATCTTGTGTTTTTTGTTGTACGGATATTTCAGTTTCTTGGTTAAATTTATTCATCATTTTATTGTTTTGATGCTGTTGTGAATGGGATAGTTATCTTAATTTTTTTCAGATATTTTATTATTTTTAAATTTTTTATTGAATTTCTCTGTTTCAGGTGACAATTCTATAATACATCATCTGTATATCAGATGTTTTATTACTAGTTTATAGAAATGCGGTTTATTTCTATATTTTTATTTTATACCCTGCAACTTTACTGAATTCATTTATTAGTTTCAGTAGTGTTTTGGTTGGGTCTTTGGCATTTTGTACAATATATATATAAAGTCATATCACTTTCAAATAATTACAACGTTACTTGGCAATGATTTTTCAGATATGACACCAAACCCACAAACAAGAAAACCAAAAATCAACAGGTGGTGCCAAATCAAATGTATAAGCTTCTGCACAGCAAAAGAAACAATCCACAATGAAAAGGCAAGCAACAGAATGGGAGAAAAGATTGTGAACCATGTGTCAGATAAGGAACTAATATGCAAAATATATGAAGAACTTACTCAACTCAATAACAACAACAACACAAAATAACCCAATTAAAAATGCCCAGAGAGTTTGAAGTGACATTTTTCCAAAGACATCCAAATGGCCAGCAGGTACAAGAAAGGTGCTCAACACCGCTAATCATCAGGGAAATGCTAATCAATATTACAATGAAATAACACCTCACACCTATTAAAATGACTATCATCAAGAAGACAGGAGATAACAAGTGTTGGGGAGTTTTCGGAGAAAAGGGAACCCTTGTACACTGTTGGTGGGAATGTAAATTGGTTCAGCATATATGGAGGTTCCCCCAAAATGAAAAATAGTAGTAGTATATGATCCAGCCATCCCACTTATGAGTATTTACCCCAAAGAAATGAAAACAGGATATCAAAGAGATATGTGTACTCTCAAATTGATTGTAATATTATTTACAATAGCTAAGATATGGAAACAATCTAGGGGTCCATCAGTGGATGGATGGATGGTTGGATAGATGGGTGGTTGGATAAAGAAAATGTGACACACGCATATACAATGGAATATTATGCAGCCGTGAGAAACAAGGAAATTCTGCCATTCACCATGGTACAGACAGACCTGGAAGGCATTATGGTAAGTGAGATAAGTCATACAGGGAAACGTGCACACTGCGTGATACCATTTATATGTGGAATCTAAAGAAGCCAAACTCAAAACAACAGATGGTAAAATGGTGTATGCCAGGGGCTGGGCATTTGGAGAGTGGGAGAGATGCTATTTAAGGGTGCAGATTTGCAACTAGTAGATAAATAACTTCCAGAGGTCTAATGCTCAGGATAGAAAATATAGACAAAATATTAATTATAATAATCAAACCTGCTAAGAGACTGTATTTCAATTATTCCCACCACAAAAAGAAATTATAATTATGTAAAGTGGTACAGGTGTTAGCTAATGCTATAGTGGGAAACTTAAAAATACGAGATACGCACATCAAATCAACATGTTTTACACCTTAAGTTTACACAGCATTGTATGTCAAATATATTTCAATACAATAAATAAACACACATGTAATAAACAAAGGAAATCTAGTCTCATGGCAGCACAACGAATTGCCTACAGGAATATGACTTCTCTGCCCATTTGCCATGCCTTGACTGGCCTGTGAGTGGGGTGCAAAATTCTGTGGGTACATTAATATTTGACTCTTCCACAATTGAGAGATTGACTCTGGAATCACTAAAACCAATTAAAATGGTTCTAAATGTCCATTTGACTAGGCCATGGGGGGATGTTTTAGAGGAGAAAATCAGGTCTTACATTTTTAGCACAGCTGTACTCAGACACCAGTGGATAATTCACTGGGACATGATTTTTTATTTTTCAGTCACAAAGAAAGAGCAGTCTAGTAGACAGCTCTACTCACGCGGAGGCGCCCTGGTTTTCAGTTCTGGATTTTTGCTGTTTGACCTGCCAGACCTCTCACAGGACTATTTTTTTCACTCTTAGGAAACTTTGGCAGGCGATGTCATAATGATAAAATGTCCTCTTTTCCATGTCTTTCCATTTTTAACTCATCCTCCATCCCTACAAAAAGAAACAGAAAAAGAAAAAAGAGCCTCTGTGAGAAGCAACATTTTCTGTGCAAAGATTTTTCTATCATGAAAGTTTTCCACGGGTGGTTCATTACAATCATTTGCCCTTGTGTTAATATAAAGAAGCATCTATTTAAATCAACACTCCTTGTTGTGTGTTTCTTTCTGAATGAGTAAATTATCCATTTAAAATTGTATTTGAAGAGGAATTTTGCTTCAATATTTACTTTATTGGTTAATATTAATGACATAGATAATCTAACTTTGCCTGATATACTTATGTGCCTTTAGTGAACAGAAATAATAATTTCTTATTTAAGGGCTGAAGTCAATGAGGCATGTATTTAATAATGCATTACTACTGACTATCTGATTATAAAATCACATCATAACATTAATGTAATGTTATTTTATTATCTCTTAACATGAATGCAAAATAATTTTAACAATCTTCTCAATAATGGAAAAAAGAAAGCTTTTGATGATACTATTATAGGAGTCCTTAACTTTACTATAATTGTTTTATAGATCTTCATTTGCATAGATTCCCCCCTTACACAAGTAAGAGCAGAGATGTTTATCCAGAACAGGAAGATGAGCGTAATGATATACTGAGCACAAAAATCAACCTTTTGAAGCACAGCGCTTCATTTAAAGTGTTCACTTTCCGGGAGCGTATTTCAACTTGATGCCTTGCAAACAAACATTCAGTGGGAGCACATTAATAGAACCTGCCATTGACTGCTGCAGTGGAGTCTGAGTCCTGTAGGGTTCCTGAGGGGAGATGGTGTCCTACCCATTGCACCTCTCTCCCTATTCCCACACCGACTTCTCCATTCCCCATAATACACCTTTATCATTTTATGTATTAGGGTAACTGGTTTGCATTTACTCCAGACTACTTAGAACACTTGCTTCATCCACCTTTTCTTTGGCGTGGGTTATAGAACATAGTCTCGTACAGTGGTCACCTCTTCTAGGAGCCCTGTAAGTTGGGTGTAAGAAAAAATGTGAATAAAGGTAGTCCCCCTCCTTTGCCCCTCTGCTTTCACTATTTTATATTGCTAAATAAGAAAATGAATAAGGTGGTGCATTAGATATTATAGGCCAATATTAAAATGTCTTCTTAAATATTTATTCACTTTGAACTCATAAAGTGATTGGGTAAAATTTTTTTTCTTCCAAGGGCAGAATCATGTACTGGTTATTGAAAGTACTTGGGTATACATGGAAATAAAGCTCTGTGTCCTTTAGTAATAGTGGTCATCAAACAGTGGTTTTTGATTGGGGGAGAACTTATTAAAATGCAGACTACCAGGTTGGAGACAGAAGACAGGGAGGGTAAAGTCCAGGTGTTTATACTTGGAAAAATAAGCATAGGTGTTTCTCATGTAGATGACTCTCAGAAGTTTATTAAAGAGATGCATGCCTACACTTTTATAATTTAAAAAATGAAGTTACTGCATATTTGCTAATGTTTCTGATATTTTCTAGCTTTAACAACTTTTTTGTGTTTTCATTAAATCTGATCATCTAATCTTTGTTTTCTTTAGAGTTATACTTAAAAAAAAACTCTTATCTATTCAGCTTAGATGGAAATAGTTTTTATGTTTACTAAATTGTGTGAAAAAGGAATATCTACCTTGCTATAATAAAATGAGCTAAATCTGCTTAAAGCCAAGATAGAAAATTTTTATTAAGAAAAAAACTTAGTTTTAATCTACTTTTGGGGGGCAGGGGGAGGGCAACCTGTCAATTATCTTTTAAGTTAGAATTTCATATCCACAGTGCACACGTAACATCAAAGTCCTGAGATAAAATAACTTTTTACGAACATTGAAGTAAGATTTTCATATAATCCTGCTGCGGTCAGAGGTAGAAACCAAAGAGGTTTAATAAGCACCTAGTCATTGAAAGTCAAGGCTTCTAACAGAGAACTTAATTAGCATGTCGGGCATCTTAGGGCTGAAAAATCCCTTACTGTGTGATTTCTTTTTTTGGCCATTTCACTCATGGGGGTGACAGAGAGTGTCAAAGAAGTTGTAGCCAAAACTTAATTCACATTTGTTTCTCATAATATGTATGCATTTTCCATGCTTACAATGTTCTCTGCTGAGTAAACATTTTTAGGAATGTGAAGGGAACTTCAGATTTTATTGGGATTTTGGATACAACATAAATTATGAGCATTTCATTAGGTTTGGTCTCATGAACCGCGACAAATATATTGGGAATTATAAGTAATGTCTTCACATTGTAGGGCAATTTTGTGTCTTATTGAAACTGTGATGATGTAACATAACTGTCTCTTATTTGGGGTCCCTCTTGGTTGGTCGAGGTTGACTTTTTGCTTTCGGTGTTATTTGGAGGCTTCTGAAATATGTCTAACTTTGGCACCTCACAGGCTTCTCCCTGAGGCCTGTAATCCAATCTTGTCTTCATTAAATCCTTTTCTATTTAAAAAAACCCAAACAGTTTAATGAAGAATTTTAGTGCTAGGACTAGAAATGGAGAGTGGGCTATTACTTTACTATGTAGTACAGACTTCATGACATTGTCTAATAAGTAATCATTCATTATTCACAGGTGCTTACGGACAGAAACTCCATGGTGGGTTTGCTAACTATCTGTTCAACATTGGGCAAGTCGTGTGACCTCACTGGTGTTTTTTTAAGTAAAAAATATATAAAATAAAGTAATTAGATTAAATGTGCACTTGGTTCTTTCATATCAAATACCAAGTGATTTTGGTGTTTCTGGTTTTTAAAATTTTTTATTTCTTCTTGATATATCTACCTTTTTAGGCCCAACCTGGGAGCAATCAATCATTTGGTATTCAATTCACAATAGCAAACTTTATCAAATGCTTTTTCTGCATCTATTGATATGATCATGGGATTTTATCCATCATTTTGTTTATGTGATGTATCACATTTATTGATTTGTGGATATTGTGTCAATCTTGCATTCCTGGAATAAATCCCACTTGATCATCTAGCATGTATTTATGATAAAAACTCTCAGCAAACTGGGAATAGAGGCAACATTTTTTCAACATAATAAATGCCATATATGACAAACCCACAGCCAGCATCATATTCAATGGACAAAAACTAAAAGCATTTCTTTTAAGATCATGTAAAAGATAGGGATGTCCACTTTCACCACTTTTATTCAACAGGGTACTGGAAGTTCTAGCCACAGCAATTGGACAGGAAGAAAAAATAAAAGACATTCAAATTGGAAAGGAACAAGTAAAACTCATTATTTCCAGATGACATGATACTGTATGTTAAAAACCCTACAAATTCCACCAAAAACAACTAGAACTGATAATTGAATTCAAAAAGTAGTAGGATACAAAATAAATATCCAGAAATCAGTTGAATTTTATACACAAATAATGAGCTATCAGAAAGGAAAACTAAGGAAACCATTGCATCAAAATAATATACTGTACTTTTCGGACTATAAGATGCACTGGACCATAAGACACACCTAGGTTTTAGAGGAGGGAAATAGGAAAAAAAACCCTGCTCCACCACTGCACCCCCGTACCCCCACCCCCCGCCATGAGCCAGCTAAGCTACATTCGGACTATAAGACACACACCCATTTCCCCCCAAATCTGGGGGGAAAAGTGCGTCCTATAGTCCAAAAATATGGTAAAATAAAATAAAATACCTAGAAATAAATCTAACCAAGAATGTAAAACACCTATACCTGGAAAATTATGACATTGAAGAAAAAAATTGAAAAAGTATTTACCACTTTCATGGATAGGAAAAATTAATATCATTAAAATGTCCATACTACCCAAAGCAATCTATAGATTCATAGCAATTCCTACCAAAATATTCCTACCGATACCTTTCACTGAAGTAGAGCAAATATTCCAAAAATTTACGTGGAACCACAAAATACCCAAAGAGCCACAGCAATCTTGAGAGAGAAGAATAAAGCTGGAGGAATCACAGTAGCTGATATCAAACTATACTACAAGGCCCAAGTAATCCAGATACCATGGTACTGGCATAAAAACAGACTTCTAGATCAATGGAATAGAATAGAGAGCCCAGAAATAAATATACACCTTTATAATCAATTAATATTTGACAAAGGAGGAAAGAACATACAATGGGGTAAAGAGAGCCTATTCAGTGAATGGTGCTAGAAATATTAAACAGATATGTGAAAAAATATGAAGCTAGGCTACCCTCTTACACCATATACAAGAATGGACTCAAAATGGATTATAGAATTAAATGTTAGACTCAAAATCATAAAACTCCTAGAAGAAAACATAGGCAGTAAAGTCTTCGACATTTCTCATAGTAATATTTTTTTCTGATATATCACCTCAGAAAAGGGAAACAAAAGAAAATATAAACAAAGGGGACTGCATTAAACTAAAAGTTTTTGCACAAAAAAGGAAACCATCAACAAAATGAAAAGACAACCCAGTAAATGGGAGAACACAATTTCCAATGATACATCTGATAAGGGGTTAACACCCCAAATTTATAGAAAACTTGTACAACTTAACAACAAACAATCAAACAATCCAATTAAAAATGGGTGAAAAGAACATGTCCCCAAAGAGGACATACAGATGTCCAATAGGCATATGAAAACATGCTCAACATCACTAATCGTCAGAGAAATGCTAATTAAAACCACAGTGAGTTATCACCTCACACTTGTCAGTATAGTTATCGTCAATAAATCAAAAAACAGGAGTTGGTGAGGATGTGGTGGAAAGAGAACCCTCACGCACTGTTGGTAGGAATGCAGATTGGTGCAGCCACCATGAAGAACAGTATGGAGTTTCCTCAAAAAGTTAAAAACGGAACTGCTTTATGACCAGCAATTCCACTTCTGGAAATATATCCAAAGAAACCCAAAACACTGATTCAAAAGAATATGTACAACTCTATGTTCATTGCTGCATTATTTGAAATAGCCAAGATTTGGAAGCAGCCCAAATGCCCATCGAGAGTTGAGTAGATAAAAAACTGCATTTATACAATGGGATACTACTTTGCTGTAAAAAAAGAAGCAAATCTTACCTTTTGTGACAACATGGATAGACCTGGAGAGTATTCTGTTAAGTGAAATAAGTCAGTTAGAGAAAGAAAAATGCCATATGATTTCACTCATATACAGAACCTAATGAACAAATAAACTAATAAAAATAAGCTAATAACCAAAAATAGAAAGAAAACAAGTAAACTAATAAACAAAATAGAAAGAAAACAGCTGTCAGAGTGTAGAGGGTCAGGGAGCATGTTAAAAACATTGAAGGGATTAAGCAAAAATATCAAGAGAAGAATCTCATAGACAGAGCAACAGTGTGGTTATTGTAAGAGAGAAAGGGGTGTGGGGTAGATAGAAGAGGATGGAGGGTGAATGGTGGCAAAAGGAGACGACTTTGGATGGCGAACATACAATATAATATGCAGATGGTGTATTAAAGAATTGTACACTTGTAAAATGGAGCAAAAACAGTCTCTTCAACAGATGGTGTTGGGAGATCTGGACAGCTACGTGCAAAAAAATGAAACTCAATCACCAACTTACGCCATACACGAAAATAAACTCAAGATGGATAAAAGACTTAAATATAAGCCGTAACACCATAAAAGTCCTTGAGGAAAACATTGGCAGGAAAATCTCAGACATTCCACGCAGCAACATCCTCACAGACACATCCCCTAAAGCAAGGGACATAAAGGAAAGAATAAACAAATGGGACCTCATCAAAATAAAAAGCTTCTGCATGGCTAAAGAAAACAGCACCAAATTACAAAGAGAACCAACAATATGGGAAAACATATTTGCCAATGATACCTCAGACAAGGGCCTGATCTCCAAAATATATAAAGAACTCACACGACTCCACTCCAGGAAGACAAACAACCCAATTAAAAAATGGGCAAAGGACTTGAACAGACACTTCTCCAAGGAAGACATACAGAAGGCCCAGAGACATATGAAAAGATGCTCAGCATCACTAGCCATCAGAGAGATGCAAATTAAAACCACAATGAGGTATCATCTCACACCAGTCAGAATGGCCAACATAAACAAATCCACAAACAAATGTTGGAGAGGATGCGGAGAAAAGGGAACCCTCGTGCACTGTTGGTGGGAATGCAGACTGGTGAGGCCACTGTGGAAAACAATATGGAATTTCCTCAGAAAACTAAAAATGGAACTGCCCTTTGACCCAGTAATTCCGCTGCTGGGTTTATACCCTAAGAACACTGAAACACCAATCCAAAAGAATCTGTGCACCCCAATGTTCATAGCAGCACAATTTACAATAGCCAAGTACTGGAAGCAACCGAAGTGCCCATCAGCAAACGAGTGGATCCAAAAACTATGGTATATTTACACAATGGAATTCTACGCAGCAGAGAGAAAGAAGGAGCTTATACCCTTTGCAACAGCATGGATGAAACTGGAGAGCATTATGCTAAGTGAAATAAGCCAGGAAGTGAGGGACAAATACCATATGATCTCACCTTTAACTGGAACATAAGCAATAGAAGGAAAAAGCAAACAAAATATAACCAGAGACATTGAAGTTAAGAACAATGTAACAATAGCAAGGGCGGGGGTGGGGGGTGGGGGCGGGGACAGTGGGTAGAGGGGATTACAGGAACTACTATAAAGGACACATGAACAAATCCAAGGGGGAGGGTGGAGAGGGGGGAGGGAAGTGGGTTCACCTGGGGTGGGGTGAAGGGATGGGGAGAAAAGGCATACAACTGTAATTAAATAACAATAAAAAAATAAATAAAAATAAAAAAATAAAAAAAATTAAAAAAAAAAAGAATTGTACACTTGAAACATATATAATTATATTCACCAATCTCACCCCAATAAATTCAATTAAAAAAAGAGCTACAGGGAGAAAAAAAAAAAGCATGCTTTAATGAAAAACCTACTCTGTATAGAGAACAATAAATAAATGTCCTTACAGGACTTGTCGATGTTCTAACTCATTGGGAAAATGGAGGTCTATCCTAAGGTAACCACCACGGCTTGTTCTTGCAGGATGAAAGAGGAAAGGAAATGAGGAGCCACAGTCACCTTTGAGGAAACTAGTACTTGGGCTGGAGAATGGACAAGAGAGGTAAGGAAACAGAGCAGAACAACCTCCTCTCCCTCCTCCTCCTCAAACAGGGAGTTTCTGGGCCATATTGGAGCCACTCACATGAGCAGGAGGTAAACAGGTTAGTATAGCTTGTCCCAACTCTGCATTCTCAAGAACCTGTTTATATCTAAACGGTGAAAGGTTTTGCATCAAGCGTAGGTAAGGATGTCTGTGTCAATCTGATCTCTGCCAGTCTCAAGTCATCACTGAGCTCAAAACCATATCTAAGAAGCCCTACATTGACATCTCCAAGTAATCACATTGATGAATAAATATTTCTTTAGGACTTTTAGTTCACTTTTTAAATTGGACACATTATTTTTTCCCCCTGGATTCTCAGTGATTGTATTGTAAATGCTGCGGACACAAGCCTGGGAGACGGAGACCTGAGCTAAGTTGGAGGAGGTGATCTTGACCTACAGATCTGTTAGTGACCTACAGGCGTGTTCTGAGAAGGAGAATGGCAAACCTGACAGGTGAGGGAAGAAGATGCTTCCTTTCTGTGAGAATTGATTGAAGTGAGGACAATTGTGGAGAAAGGGAGATTTAGTGTGGTTCCTTGGATAATTTTTACATTCTTATCCCATGGTATTTCACTGTCACTCCGGGGTCACTTGGCAATTAATTGATGCAGTTGCACCTAATTTAATAAATTAATTAATATTGTTTGTGGGCCTACTTCTATCCATTTCGGTAATGGCTATTGATGACCTTTAATTTTGCTCACTACAAACGTAAGGGGGCAAAATGCTTCTTAAAGAAGTAAGATCTTCAAGCACTTTTGATTTTCCATACTTTATTTCCTCAGGTCCATTTATATAGACCATTAACTTGAAGTGAATCCTGTTTGGAAATGACATTCTTTTACACCGGGATTGGTTATATCCACACTGTGTTAGTTTGCAGAGTGACTGTGGAGGAAGCCAAGGATGGTGTTTCTGCCTTTGGATTCTCCACATTGGGCGCTGTCTGGCTTAAAGGGAGGTGACTCCTCTGATTTGAGAACTTCCTTTTTTTTTTTTTTTTAATATATTTATTGATTATGCTATTACAGTTGTCCCATTTCCCCCCCCCACTCCACTCCATCCTGCCCACCCCCCTCCCTCCCACATTCCCCCCCCATAGTTCATGTCCATGGGTCATACTTATAAGTTCTTTGGCTTCTACATTTCCTACACTATTTTTACCCTCCCCCTGTCTATTTTCCACCTATCATCTATGCTACTTATTCTCTGTACCTTTACCCCCCACTCCCCCTCCCACTCCCTTATTGACAACCCTCATGTTCTAGTTGTTTGCCTAGTTTGCTCTCGTTTTTGTTTTATGTGTGGTCGTTAATAACTGTGAGTTTGGTGTCATTTTTACTGTTCCTATTTTTGATCTTTTTCTTAGGTAACTCCCTTTAATATTTCATATAATAAGGGCTTGGTGATGATGAGCCTCTTCAACTTGACCTTATCTGAGAAGCACTTTATCCTCCCTTCCATTCTAAATGATAGCTTTGCTGGATATAGTAATCTTGGACGTAGGTCCTTGCGTTTAATCTTGGGTAATGTAATTATGATGTGTCTTGTTGTGTTCCTCCTTGGGTCCAGCTTCTTTGGGACTCTCTGAGCTTCCTGGACTTCCCGGAAGTCTATTTCCTTTGCCAGATCGGGGAAGTTCTCCATTATTTGTTCAAATAAGTTTTCAATTTTTTGTTCTTCCTCTTCTCCTTCTGGCACCCCTATAATTCGGATGTTGGAACGTTTCAAGGTGTCCTGGAGGTTCCTAAGCCTCTCCTCATTTTTCCAAGTTCTTGTTTCTTCATTCTTTTCTGGTTGAATGTTTGTTTCTTCCTTCTGGTCCATACCATTGATTTGAGTCCCAGTTTCCTTCTCATCACTATTGGTTCCCTGTACATTTTCCTTTGTTTCTGTTAGCATAGGCTTCATTTTTTCATCTGTTTTTCGAATAGATTCAACCAAGTCTGTGAGCATATTGATAACCAGTGCTTTGAACTGTGCATCCGATAGGTTGGCTATCTCTTCGTCGCTTAGTTGTATTTTTTCTGGAGCTTTGAAGTGTTCTGTCATTTGGGCCATTTTTTTTTGTTTGTCTTGGCGCGTCTGTTACTTTAAGGGGCGGAGCCTTAGGTGTTCACCGGGGCGGGGTAATGCTGGTCGCTGCGCTGTGATGCACGTGGGGGCGGGGCCGAGAGGGAGCAATGGCGCCCGCTTCACTCTCCTCCGGATTTCAGTCTTTCACTCCGCTACCCACAATCAAACTGGGCCCCTCTGGTGCTGGTTCCCGAGTAAGTGGGCCTGTGCACACTCTAGGCCCCTGTGGGTCTCTCCACCGACCTCTCCTGTGAGGCTGGGAGTCTCTCCTGCCGCCCCAACCCCCAGGGGCGCTTTCAATCAGAGGTTTGAGGCTTTATTTCCCCGAGCTGGAGCCCTGGGTTGCGCAGCGGTCTGCTTTCTCTGCCCGCCGTTCGTCCGGTTTATCTGTGGGCGAATGTGGTGCCGCAATGTGCTATCCGCCACTCTGCCTGCCCCACTCTCCGCCACTCTGAGTCCGGCCCTCTGGGTTTATCTGTGCAAATGTGGGACCGCAGGGTCTGCTAGTGCTTGGACTGCCTGCGCCATTTGTCCCACACTCCGCCAGTCTCAGTCCCGCCACAGCCACTCGAGTCCTCTCCACCCCAGTGCCGTCTTCGCCCCTCCTACCAGTCTGGATGAATGATTATTTTCTGTTTCCTTGGTGTTAGTCCCCCTTGCTGTTCGATTCTCTGTCAGGTCTGGTTGTGCGAGGAGGCGCAGTGTGTCTACCTATGCCGCCATCTTGGTTCTCCGAGAACTTCCTTACTGCTTATTATTTCTGGTGTCTAAAGCAGTTAATCATCAAAAGGTGGAAAATGGGGACTTTATTAGAGAGTGGTAACTGAAAAGCATTTGAAATGTTGTGAGTAGAAGCTTCAAACCAAATTTGTCACAAGTTTTAAAATGGGATGTGCCAGGAAATTCACTCCTGCCATCAAGATAGGAAGAAGGATGATGCTATAAATTGAGGTGCATCATTGTTTTCATAGGTAGGACACTGGGGACCATTCTGGCCTGAAATGATGCCTCTTGTACAAGCAAATCTCAGTTCAACTTCAACAGCCAGGCAAACACACTGGCAACCAAAGTTTCCACCTCAGAAGCTTCCTTCTTCAGAATAACAATGGTTGGCCTGCCTCCTGGGTGGTTGCATTAGATGGCTTTTATATTTCCATCTAAAGGCTACAATCTAAACTTGCAGCAGAATTGGTACAATTGATTATTCCCAGACCTAGAGCCTCCCTCCGACTTCCTATTTAAAATAGGGCACCAAAATTCAAGCAACTGGTTTATTTAGTTATGTTCTAATTTTTCCCCTTAATATATCGTTGAACTACTTGTGGGGGTGGGGGACAAGGAAATTAGTAATGCAAAGAAAGTTATACCAATTTGAAAGAATACATTTTAAAATAAAATAACGTTCCTATCCCATACTTACTGAATATGAACTGCATAGCAGGGTATTGTGTAGACACAGATGGTGTTTACAGTTAAAAAGGCTAGCATCCACCCATGGATCTTTTGTGATTTCTGGCAGCATACTGAGTAGCAGCAGGGTGGTGGTTAATCTCTTGGGCTCAAGATTCAGAAACTCTTTGAGTACCACCTTTTTCGCTTGCTGGCAGTGTGATTTGGGGCACGTCACTTAATCCCTTTAAACCTCTGTAAAATGAAGATGCAGCAAAGCCTAAATCACAGAGTTACTGTGAGAACTGGGAGACAATGCATCTAAAGGGCTCAGCTCTGCTCCTGATACATAGCTAGTACTTTATAAACGGTAGCAATTATTATAATAAGTATTGCATTTCCTTTTTATGGATAGATAACACACTGCCTAGGGCAGTGTCTCTGAACAGAAAGTAGAAATTTGCATGGCCAAATGTCACTAATTCAGATTAGTGGGAAATGTGACCTTGTTTAAAAGTAGGGTTGTTGCAGACATGAGTAGGTTTGTTAAGATGAGGTTATGCTAAAGTGAGCCACTAATCCAATACAACTGATGTTTTTCTAAAAGGAAAGATTTGGTCACAGACACACACAGAGTAATTTGTTATGCATCAGTAGAAAACTAATAAAGTTGGTTGTATCTTTTTTTTATCACTTCTACAAGAAATTTGAGACCACTTAAGTAGCAACATTTGCTATTAGTTAATGGGCACTTACTTTGTGCTGGGAGTGCTGTATTAAAGAATGCCTGCTACTTTTTATATAAACCCTGTGATAACATAATAAGGTAGGTGTTGATGGTCTCCTCCATTTTATCTATTTAAAAACTGGGGCTGAGACTATTTAAGTAGCTTCTGTAGGACTCAACAGTTGGCCTGGTGTATATTTAGGTACAAATTTAAGATAGTTCAACTTTTGTGTTTTAAAAGTGCCGTTTCCCATATGTCCAAGCTGGTGTTTGATGGCTATGCGATGCTCTCAGGGTCTGTGGGGTCTTTCGTTAGTTCTGGTGATCATTATTATTTTTTCTTTTTGTTCCTCAGTTCTTCCAGGTTTTAATAAATTTAATATTTTATTAATTAAAGTCAATTTCTGATTCTTTGACTTGAGCCGTATGCTACCTGTCTTCTCTGATAGACATTAATACTACCACTATAACTATAACTATGTGTGTATATATGTATATATGTATATATATATAGAGTTATATTTTGTGGCAGTAGCAACAATACTGACATTTTATTATACTAAATAAATATATATATATAGTTAAGTGTATATATATAGTTATATATATAGTTAAGTGTATATATATAGTTATGTATATAGTTATAACTTTATACATATATTCAGTATAATAAAATGTCAATAGGAGAACCAAGATGGCGGCATAGGTAGACACATTGCGCCTCCTCGCACAACCAGAACTGACCGAGAATCGAACAGCAAGGGGGACCAACACCAAGGAAATAGAAAATAAACATTCATCCAGACTGGTAGGAGGGGCGGAGACGGGCACCGGGGTGGAGAGGACTCACGTGGCTGTGGCGGGACTGAGACTGGCGGAGTGTGGGACAAATGGCGCAGGCAGTCCGAGCACTAGCAGACCCTGCGGCCCCACATTTGCACAGATAAACCCAGAGGGCCGGACTCAGAGTGGCGGAGTGTGGGGCAGGCAGAGTGGCGGGTAGCACCCTCCGGCACCACATTCGCCCACAGATAAACCGGATGAACGGCGGGCAGAGAAGCAGACTGTGCAACCCAGGGCTCCAGCTCGGGGAAGTGAAGCCTCAAACTTCTGAGTGAGAGCGCCCCTGGGGGTTGGGGCGGCAGCAGGAGAGACTCCCAGCCTCACAGGAGAGGTCATTGGAGAGACCCACAGGGGCCTAGAGTGTGCACAGGCCCACCCACTCGGGAACCAGCACCAGAGTGGCCCAGTTTGATTGTGGGTATCGGAGTGAAAGATGAAATCCGGAGGAGAGTGAGGCAGGCGCCATTGCTCCCACTCGGCCCCTCCCCCACGTACAGTGTCACAGCGCAGCGACCAGCATTACCCCGCCCCCGGGGAACACCTAAGGCTCCGCCCCTTAAAGTAACAGACGCGCCAAGACAAACAAACAAACAAACAAAATGGCCCAAATGACAGAACACTTCAAAGCTCCAGAAAAAATACAACTAAGCGACGAAGAGATAGCCAACCTATCGGATGCACAGTTCAAAGCACTGGTTATCAATATGCTCACAGACTTGGTTGAATCTATTCGAAAAACAGATGAAAAAATGAAGCCTATGCTAAGAGAAACAAAGGAAAATGTACAGGGAACCAATAGTGATGAGAAGGAAACTGGGACTCAAATCAATGGTATGGACCAGAAGGAAGAAACAAACATCCAACCAGAAAAGAATGAAGAAACAAGAACTTGGAAAAATGAGGAGAGGCTTAGGAACCTCCAGGACACCTTGAAACGTTCCAGCATCCGAATTATAGGGGAGCCAGAAGGAGAAGAGGAAGAACAAAAAATTGAAAACTTATTTGAACAAATAATGGAGAACTTCCCCGATCTGGCAAAGGAAATAGACTTCTGGGAAGTCCAGGAAGCTCAGAGAGTCCCAAAGAAGCTGGACCCAAGGAGGAACACAACAAGGCACATCATAATTACATTACCCAAGATTAAACGCAAGGACCTACATCCAAGATTACTGTATCCAGCAAAGCTATCATTTAGAATGGAAGGGAAGATAAAGTGCTTCTCAGATAAGGTCAAGATAAAGAAGCTCATCATCACCAAGCCCTTATTATATGAAATGTTAAAGGGAGTTACCTAAGAAAAAGAAGATCAAAAATAGGAACAGTAAAAATGACAGCAAACTCACAGTTATTAACGACCACACATAAAACAAAAACGAGAGCAAACTAGGCAAACAACTAGAACATGAGGGTTGTCAATAAGGGAGTGGGAGGGGGAGTGGGGGGTAAAGGTACAGAGAATAAGTAGCATAGATGATAGGTGGAAAATAGACCGGGGGAGGGTAAAAATAGTGTAGGAAATGTAGAAGCCAAAGAACTTATAAGTATGACCCATGGACATGAACTATGGGGGGGGAATGTGGGAGGGAGGGGGGTGGGCAGGATGGAGTGGAGTGGGGGGGGAATGGGACAACTGTAATAGCATAATCAATAAATATATTAAAAAAATGTCAATATTGTGGCTACTGCCACAAAGTAAAAAAGAAAAAGGAAAAGAAGCTAAAAAAAAGAGTTTCTAGGGGGCACGATCGGGGTTGCAGATGGTGGATGAATCTATAGGAGGGTCAGCTCTAAAAAGGTGCCCACCGATGTGACTTAGTGAACACTGGAAACATTAGAAGGCCATCAAGCCTTGATTTCTCAACATTATAATCTGGGAATTCATGAAAGAATTTCATGTTCTTTTTAACGTGACTATAGCAGTTGCTAGTAATGCAGAGCTGAGGCAGCCCAGACTTCTCTGGGTTCATCAGAAGATTAGTTAAGAAAGGCAATGAATAGGTTATAGTTTGTGGAATTTTGTTTTCTAGTCCATGCGTTTCCTGTTTCAACAATTTGGAGGGCTGCTTAGCTGAATGGTTTTGATAGAAGAAAGGCTTATTCATTCAAAGGCTAGTGTAGCTTTTGTCTATCATGTATATTTGTTTATTTTTATTTTGTTATTTTAAAATCCTACAGTACATTTCATATATTACATTCGTCACGAAAGTGAAAAGCAAACACTGACCAAATCAGTCAGTATTCAGAATGAAATTCATGACTTTGTGTAGGAAACCATTACTGCCCACATCTGCTCCTGAAGATAGGGCTCAAAAGATTTGGTCTCCAGTCTGTTTAGAAGCTGGTAATCTCATACAGAGGTCAGGAGGGAGGGAGAGAAGGAGGAAAGATGGAAGGAAGGGGAGGGATATCTCAGTATGCAATAATTTATAAGATCCACATTGGGACATGGCACTGAAGCCAGCAGAGGAAGAACACTCAGCCTACAATGGTGGTGAGATCATTTTGGAGGGGGTGATCTGGGATAAGTCTTGGGTAAGTAGAAATTAGCCTGGAAGATGTAGGAGAGAGAATATTCCAGGGAGGCGAAGAGGCAGGGGAAGGAAAATACTACAGGAAAGTGCTGAGAGATGAGGCTGGAAGGTAGAAAGGGGCTAAGTAGTTGCCAAAAACCTTGCATAGCCAATCAGTTGAATTTTTCAATTCCAATAGCTTTAATTTTACCCAGAAAGTAATGTTGACACATTCAGGGTTTTTACCTACTTTGTTGTACTTTAGAAAGCTCGTTCTGGGAGTTGTGGGTAAGTTGGACTGAAGAGCTGGTGGGGGCAGCAGAACAGAGAGCAGTTAGGAGGCTGCTTCTGTGAGTGATGTGGGACCTGAGTCGTGCCTGCAGTAGGACCAGCACGGAGAAGCAGAAAAGGACTCCAAGTCTTAAGGAAGCAGAAATGGCAGGCTGTGTGCCCTATATGGAAAACATAGCCTTTTTAAATTAATGTTATTAAAAAGGGAGGCAAGTGTGTTTTCTCAGCTATCAAAGCTGTGCACATAATAAATAGAAGAAAAAATAAAGGAAACAAAATATAACCAGAGACATTGAAGTTAAGAACGATCTAACAATGGACAGGGGGGAGTGGGGAGGGGACAGTGAGGACAGGGGATTACAGGAACTACTATAAAGGACACATGGACAAAATCAAGGGGGAGGGTGGAGGTGGGGGAGGGAGGGGGGTTCAGCTGGGGTGGGGTGGAGGGATGGGGAGAAAAGGCACACAACTGTAATTGAATAACAATAAAAAATTAAAAAAAAAAGCTGTGCACATTCTCTGCTTTCAAATTGCTACTCTTCCAACTGATGCCTTGAAGCAGACAATCATCAATCAGCATAGCAGCTTTACTTTGAGGAATACTGAGAGCTGTTATATTCAGTGCTTAGTGTGACTTCAGTTTTCACTTACTGTTAAATAATTAGATTCAAATTCACTCCCCAGATATTTTTGTAGTGTGAATAGATTGAAATCCTTTAATAATTAATTTGCATTTTATTGCTTTCTGATAAAATACAAAATGCAGTTTTTTCTAGTTTCTGCTCTGGGTTGTTGCAAAGTGCCAAGTATTTAATGCATTTGTTTTGGTGAGAGGTGGAGAATCCCTTAAGTATAAATTGCCTTTATTATGCAGAAAGCATTAGACTTTCACAGGCTCCTCTTTCTGAGGGGCTTCTGGGATGCTCCTCTTCTTACTAAGGACAGACCTTGTTAGGTCCTTAATAAACTAACACTGGTAATTCGTATCAGCTATAGCACCAGGGAGTGCAATTCTGTGTCTTACTCCTGAATTTCCACTAAGTAGTTCATTAATATCAAGTAGGTACATGTTAGGCTAAGGCTACACTTGATTCTAAAGTCAGGGAAGTTGGACTTTACTCTTGGAGAATGGAAATTGTTGCTTTATTCATTATGGAGAGGATAACAAGGCAAAGCATTGATTTCCTCATACTGAAGTGTGCACAGAAGAAATTGTCTCTGGGTATAATAAGAGGAAAACAGAAGATAAGAAATAGAGTGTTTCACTGTTTCCTTCTACTCCCTCAAAGCAGACAGAGGCCATTACAATGTTTGACACCGCGTTTGGACAGGTTGAATCAAGTGTCTGTGGTGAGATCCAGCTCAGGAGTCGCAGCAGTTTTCCTGGCTGACACCTTAAGGGAGAACGAAATAAGAGAACAGTGTGATTCCCTCACCAACCTGACCCTCGCTCCTTCTCTCACCCCATTCCTGCTTCTGTCCTATTCGCTGATTCTGGCCTTAGGTAAAAGGAGGTGAATTGTATAGCATTGCTAGAAGTGCAAGATTTAGGTGAAGAAACAGTTGTTCTGGTGTCAGATTATTTGAAGAAAACTGGCTGGACAATGTCGAACAGATTTACTTACTGCAGAGTTTTTTAAATACTAAGGTAACAACCGTGAACATAACCGAAATTTATTGAGGGCGTACTGTGTATCAGGCTCTATGCGAAGGGCTTTGCCTGGATTAACTTGGTTAACACTCCCAGCAACGCTGTGAGCTGGTGCGCTACCCTCGTTGCCCACACGAGGAGCCAAGGTGGGAGCTGGGTTCTGCCCCTTGCCAAGCTTAGCAGCTAGCAAGTCGTGCTTTAAGGGCAGGATCCAGCATGCAGCATTTCTTAGTTAGTGGGCCACTTCTCTTGTCCATCCCTTTTTCTTCTGTGACATCTTTTGAAGTTAACATTCTGTGATCCAGTTTGGGAAAACGTAAGAGTGAGACCAGTTCAGAGGAATGTTGGGAAGAATGCTGCAGAATGGTTTGTACTTTCTCAGACGTGAGAGATATGTGTAGCCCAAGACCAGGCAATCTTTACATTCTCCCAGGTGTTAGTGATACTACTGTAGGTCCATGACTTACTGTTTAAGAATTGTAGAACCCAGGATAACCTCTGCGGTGAATTCTTTCCATTTTTGCTGGATACAGTTTTCCTGGGATGGTACTTAAGTATTGTAATTAAAAAGAGACAATAAACTCTAGTGCATGCTGTGTCAAACATAAGCCCTGTGCTCAGAATCCTTTTACAGAGCTTATGGCTTTGGTCACACCAGCTAAGCTTCAAATGTGGCTTCTATCAGATAACAAAGAATTTTAAAAGCTTGGCTCAGTTCTCTGTTCATACTAAAACTTTATTCCTCTTAAATTATCTAAACAGGCAGTGTATAGCTTAGGACAACTAGATGACCAACAAACAAAATGCTAAACTTTTCTTAAAATAAAAAAACGATGCAATACAATTTTTTTCTACCAATCAGATCGGCAACATTTCACCGGTTTGATAACGCCAGCATTGGAAAGGCCCTTACATGCATTTCTGCTAGGTACGTAAATTATCACACTTTTAGAGGACAGTTAGGAATATCTATCAGACTGCAAGAAAATGTCCATATTCTTGAGCCTAGAGATGCTTGTGTCTGTTACTAGGAAGCTCTTTCTTCTAAAGTTCATCCTTTAAAATGACGGATTGTATGTAATTTCCAGTTATTATCTGACCTTGTCATAATTAATAGGATTATGCATCCACACTCATTGACATGCTTTGCAGAGCCTTTCCCAGGGGGAGAATAAACTTCTCACCCCACTGACGTCATTCTTAGCTCGTGTGACTTGCTTTGGCCAGAGGAATGTGAGTACAAGTGTTACATGCATAACTGAGCAGAAGTTTAAAAGCCTTGGATTGGCTTTACTACTTCTGTGTTTCCTCTGCCAGGAGATGGCACAGAAGTTTTCTATCCAGCCTCAGTCATGGAATAAAAATGATGTAAGTTCAGCCTGAACTCCACTATCAGCTGACATATGTGTGAGGAAGAAATATTGTCCCGGTAAGCCACTGAGAGGTTTTTTTAACCACAGCATAACCTATCATGGCTAATAGAAGATCGACGTCCACTTAAAGAAAAAAAACTCAGTGTAAACCCTAGCTCTGGTTGGTCTTTCTCTTTTCCAAACTGTGCACAGATTTGGATGTTTTAATCCATTTTAAAGTAGGCCTTTTCATATATTGTTTGCCAATCTTACTCTATATGTTGGTTATTACCTTACTTTGTGCTTAATTGATTTTACTGTTTAGTTACTGTTTTGATTCCCTTCTCATTTTCTTTTCTATGTACATTTTTATTACTTCGTGGTTACCTCAGTATTACACTTAACATCCTAAGTTTATAACAATCTATTCTGAACTTGACTTCAACAACACACGGAAGTCTCATCTTATGCAACTTTGTCCTTCTCCACTTATGTTTTTATTGTCATTTATAATAGCTTTACACATGGTGTGCCCACTGATAGATATTTATAATTGTTTCACTCATTTGTCTTATCAACAATGTAGGAAACAAAAGGAGTTTAGCCAAATGTGCAATAATTCTATGTGCTTACTTATGTGGTTATCTTTACCAATATTTTTATTTCTTTGTATGGTTTGAAGTTACACTTTAGTGACTTTAATTCTAACCCTCTAGCATTTCTTCTATTAGCATACTAATGACGAACTCCCTTAGCTTTTGTTTTTCTGGGTATGACTTAACTTCATCTTCGCTTTTGAAGAATAGTTTTGTTGGATATAGAATTCCGATTTTTTGACAGTTGTTTTTTTCTGTAAACACTTTAAATATGTCGTTTCACTGCCTTCTAGCCTGCATGGTTTCTCATGAGAAATTTGTCATAAATTTACTGCAGATTCTTTTTAAATTATGAGTCATTTCCTTCTTGCTGCTTCCAAGATTATGTCTGTCTTTGTTTTTCAACATGTTGATGACGACGTGTCTCAGTATGTGTCTACTTGAATATGTCCTGCTTGGAGCTTGTCACCATACTTGAATGTGTAGATTCTACCTTTTTACCCAGTTTAGAAAGTTTCTGACCATTATTTCTTTAGATTTTCTTTATTTCCCTTTCTCTTTGCCTCTTCTTCTAGGACTTCTTTCATGCATATGTTGGTACACTTGATGGTATCCCTCAGGGGGCTTGGGCTCTGCTAATTTGACTTCATTCTTTATTTCTTCCTGCTATTCAGATTGAATAATTAGAATTGACCTTTTTTTTTTTTGAGGCTTACTGGATCTCCCTTCTGCTCAATCTGCTGTTGAATGCTTCTAGCATATTTCAGCTCCAAAATTTCTACTTGGTTCCTTTTAATAATTTTGTCCCTTTATTTATATTCTCTAATTGTTGAAATATCATTCTTTTCATTTCCTTTGTTTTTTGTCCATGCTTTCTTCTAACTTGTTGAACATATTTAAGACGATCTAAAATCTCTTGTTAGTGCAATGTCTGTGCTTCCTCAGGACAGTTTATATTAATATCTTTTTTCTTCCTGTGAATGGGTCACATTTTCTTTTTTCTTTGCATGACTGATACCTTTCATTGTAAAGGGCACATTTTGAATATTATAATATGGTTGCTCTGAGCCTCAGAATCCCTCCTTTTCAGGGTTTTTTTTGCTGTTGATTGCTATAGGTTAGAGTTGTTAGTTTAAGGATTGCTCTAAACTATTTCTGTAAATTCTGTATTCTTTGTCAAGGATCATGTCCGAAGTTTCTGTTTTTCTAGCTTGTGGTGAGCCGTTGGTTTGATAGAGATCTTCTTAGATGCCTGGAATCACAAGAAAAAAAATGTTCTTCCAATGTTACAAATTGGTTCTGTGTTAGTGTATTCCTCCTATGTGTAGTTCTGCTATTTACACCTTTGCCTTGGCTTTCACTTTCTGCATTCTCTGAACCAGAACATCAGCCCGAGAATAGAGCTTTGGGTCTTCCCGAGTTTTTCTGGTGCGTTGTGCTCTGGGTATGTGTGTGGCTTTCTGGATTCCCCATTATAAACAGGGATTTATCAAAGCACTTGGTACCCAAACTATACTACCTCTCTCACCAGTTTTCTTCTCAGGCTTTTGGTATTTGTATCATTTGTCCCAACTGCAATCTTTCTCCAGTTGGCAGAGACTTGGTAACTTTCAGTGTTAACAAAGAATGCCAGTTTCCCCCCTTGAGAGAGTTCTGGGTTAGGCAAAACAAAGGAACTTACTTGGCATGGGTCTCTCAGGAAGCCTCCAACTAGGTCAAAACAAAGAAGTATAATTCCTTCACAGTAAGGACTGCTCGCTCTCCTTCCTCTCCATTCAGGAGCCCACCCTGGGAATGTGGGCTTTTGCTTTAAAACCATCACAGATTCTTGGAGGGAGTTGGGGTTCAGGCAAGTTAAAATGCCAAAAAAAACAAAAAACAAACACCCCCCCCTGCTGTGTTTAAGTCACTTTCCTCTTGATTCAGTGTTAGCTTGGTTGCTAGAAACCTTTGAATAACTTCCAGAATATCCATATAGTTCATTTTGAGTGTGTGTGTGTGTGTGTGTGTGTGTGTGTGTGGTGTGTTTCCTTGGAGGGACAGGCCCCTGGAGGGTCTTATTCCACCATTTTCCTGCTGTCCCATGTCACATACTTCATCTGCTCTAGTGCTAGAAACCCAGTATTAGTTGCTGATTAAATTACTCGTTAGCCAGTGCATTTACAACTATCTATTGAGATGCCTGTCATTTGAAAACCACTGCTGTCTTATTAATTGGTAAAAATAATAATAAAAATTTTATTTCTGCTTAGTGAGTAAGGAGTACCCATTTCTTTTGAAGGAAGTAGCAAGTCTCAAGGAAAATTTACTTGATAGCTGATAAGTTCAATGACTGTTTAGCTCTACATAGGTTTCCGAACTAGAGGGACCAAAAGAAAACCTGTTTAAAACAAATAAAAACAACAACAAAAATAAAAAATCAATTCAATCTTGCTTTTTGGGGAGACTCCCCTTTAAGAATACACCAATGATAAGATCGTATTTACTTATTTTTAAACAAAATTAATTTAGTTGAAGCCTATAGATTTCCTGTGGAGATTATCCTTTTAAACAGTGTTGGTATAATATCAGGTAAGAAGAATAAAATACTGATCAATTAAAGTTTCCTCTAGAAATAATTCACATTTTATCTAGAGGCACTACTTACCAGATTGGACTGAGGTTTATTTATAGCTTTTAAAGCTTCCTTAATAGGGACTATATTTTGAAAAACATTTAAAACCACATTATTGTTATGTCTATATGGTGTACCTATGCTTTTTTAATGAGGCAACATAAAATTGATTTTTTCTATCCTAAAGTAAAGGCACTCTTCTATAACATCAAAATGGCATTTGGGAGTTGATGTGAGGAAGTGAAGGGTTTCTACCTATGCCTCCATCTTGGCCAGAACTCCCAGCATTTGGATAGTTTAAATAGGAGACTGTTCTGATATATTGTGTGATTAGTCTTGACCTTAACGAGAGAAGAAGGGTGCCCCTCCTTCTGTGCTTTGTGCTTTGATGCCTAGTGGCCAGTTTGGGGATTGATACAAGGGCAGTGGTCGTCAGGGACAAATATTTCTCGCGTGGGAGCCAGTAGGCAACAGCTGTACTTATCACGCTGCACTTATCTGCCTAACCATTTATAATATCCTCAAATGTATGTCATTTCTGTTTCTTCCTCCTCTATAGTCTTGTAACATGATCAGAATAAATTTCATTGAATCGTTATACACTTAACCTTGTAATATTTTTGGATGTACTTACTTTTCCGCAGTACACAGCCAATATAATAAATTGGTAGGAAGCATTAGCCAAAATTAAAGAGCTATTGCTATTTGGCACATGGGCTATTTTAATGTCTGGCAAGAAGAAGGGTTACTATTTTTCAGAGGGAATGTAAATATTTTGGAGTTTTACATTGGACTATGTATATTAATGTAGAAAACTCCGTGATGTTTTTGGGCTTTAGTTTCTTCAGCATATCAGTATAGTTTCATCAATGAATGTCTTTGAACTTGCTCGGAAGAAAAGATTTAGCAAAAATCAAAGAAGCATGAAGTCTTCAAGTTGTAAGAAACTTTATGATCATTTAGCCATCATATCTAAACTCCCCCCTTACATTGAAAAAATAAGTCCTAGAGGTGGTAGGTATCTTACTTGACATTCTTTATAATGATAGATCTGTTGTAAAAGCATTACTATTAAAAGTGTATTTTAAGTGCAGGAAGTTAGAAAAAATAGAAAAAAAATCAGGAGAACCTAAGGAAGCATCATCAGGATAGAAGTCCATGAACTTAGAGATATCAGACTGCCTTCAGGGAGTGGGACTTTTAAAGAATTTATTTGAAAGGAAAGAGCCACTAATGATGGAGAGAGGAAATGATGCCATGTTTAGAAGGTAAACAAGGGCAACTACAAATATAGGAGCAAATGATACAGAGGAAAAAATTCCCAAAGCATGTTGATGAATGCAATTACATATTCTTGGAGGAAACTTTTATGTGTGTGTTCTTTGGCACGGCCTTGTGCACAGAACTGGTCCAGTGCTTGTGGAGATGATTTATAAGAATATGTTGATGGCATTCAGGAGCATCCAGGTTGGATGGGAAAGATAGCTAGTGTTTCATGGTAAAATCAATATTGAAAATGGTATGAACCTTGAGCCCATGAAAACAAAAATGGATAGTTCTGCATGTAGTATAAAAGATCAATAAAAATAAAATCCACTACAAATCATTTGAATAAGAAAAGACAAAATGTATCAACAGTGCAAGTAGTATACACATTTTTTTTTGTTTATAAACTCAGGATAAGGACAATAGCCTTTAAAAAATGAATGTAAATTTTATTTCATGATGGCCTTTTATATGATATATCCAGAATATGTAATAGAGCAATGGTATTTAGATCGTTGCTAGAACATTGCATCATCTTGGCACTATATTAGAAAGAAAATGAGATACCTGAGTAGTGATCCCTAAACTCTCTCAACAAGACTCCTTTGAGAATCTATTGAAAGCTTTATCTTCTTTACAAAATAAACCTGGTCACAAAATCCTGTCTATGAAATCAAGGGGTTCATGTACCAATGTTAAAATATACTTAAAGTAGAGTAGCAGTTGAAAGGAAGCCAGGGGAGGATGGAGAAACTATGTCATCTGAAGAGCATGTGGAAAAATTGGGAATGCTTGATTGCAGAATGAAAGGTCTCAGGAGACCTAAGTTATAATGTGACAGATCTTACCAGGGCTTACCAATATCAAGTTTGCTGCTTCTCCCGGCACACAGAAGATTGCATTTCCGTGAGGTTAGTTCTGGCCAATGGGGCATGAACTGAAGGGGTGAGTGTGATTTCTGAGCTGTGACTTATAATTGCTGCTGTGAAATGTATCAGTGATCTTTGCCCCTGGCCTTTGCATCGAAGAGGCACCATATTCTAGATAATGAAGTTAATGCTGGGGAACTGTCCAGCAGCGTGTCTCTTAACTATGCTATCTCATAATGTATGCACAGTGTGAAATAGGTCTTTGTTGAGTTAAGCAACTTGGATTCGGGGGTAAGTTTGTTAATGCATCATAACATCTTACACGGATAATGGCTTCCCCTTTCTTTTCTTTTTTAAACAAGTTTATTGAGGAGTAATTGCTATATAAAGAACTTTATGCATTTAATGTGTACCGTTTGATGAGTTTGGACAAAAGGCAATAATTTTATTATTTTGACTGTAGTAGAAATTTCAAGACACCAAAAATTAGAGATTGGCCAAAATATTCAATTGTTTACATTTATATCAAGTATTGTGCCCAGCAACAACTAGATATCACCTACTCTCATCACACCCACTGCATACTGGTGGCACTCTTGAACTGCTTAAGTTCCTGGGCCCCAGAGCTCTCATGGCTCAAGGGATAGCTAGATAACTTACTGTGGGTCCATTACTACAGATGGGGTTTTGCCAGCATTGGTCAATCAGTTATTCCAGGAGAAGTGGGGATAGAAAGCCCTGAAGCCTTGGATTGAATCTCTGTGCAGGAATCGTGCCTGTGTGGTTATGTCTAAACGCAGCTCAAATTCATCATTTGGGACGCTGAAATCTAAAATAAAGCACACTTATCTAAAGAAAGGGGCTAGAAGCATGAGGTTTTCAGATTCTGTCTTCCTTTTTCTAGTTGCATGTGCATGGTCGATGACCCGGGAAGGGGCACATACATCTTTGTGACTTTTTAAAACCCGTAGGTAATAATCTTATTCTGGTTGCCATGAGAACAAAAAACTGCTACTTGCCATCAGATGACCTCATACTTTATGATGAGGATTTTCCCAAGGTTTCTCCACAATAATAAGACAGAAATTTCTAATAATTAGGGTTAATGAAAAAGTAAATGAACCAGGTGTCTCCTCATGGCTAGAAATCTTCATATAGTGATTATATGAAAGGGTCTGAAACGGGGATTAGATTTGCTGACTTGTGAGTTACAATCAAAAGGTCAGGAGAGAACAATGGCGGGGGTGGGGGGGTCAGGGATTGGGACAACCGTAACTGAACAACATTAAAAAAGTAATAATAACAAAAAAAAAAAGCTGAGAGTCTGTGGCTGATTTGCCTAAATGCCTCTGGTCCCTTTATTTTCTGAGACACTTTTCATCATGAGATATGGAAGGCCCGTGAATTTATCTAATGCATATAAATAAATATTTATGAGAAATTCTGGAAAGCTTTGTAAGACATTACTTTGTAATCTAGGCTGTAGATACAAAGTTTAAGTTTTAAGGTAAGAATCAAATCTGCTTATAACTGGTCTATGCAAAGGTAGGGGGAACTGAATGATTCAAGAGAGTGTCAGGCAACACATAATGAGCTGCTCATATTAAGTGACGAGAGTCCTCACCAGTTCAGGGATCAACTTTTTAAAAGCTGTTTATGTCGAGGATATTAGTTCACATCTCCTAATATTCATAGAAGTAATCATGCATTATTGACCTTCAGCGCCAAGCAGTAATTTTGCAACTTGCCCCCCACTAACCTAGAGGAGGCTTGTTTTATTGCATTCAAATAAATGTGAATTCACATCTCAAAAAAAAATGAATCTTGATCAATGACTGAAGTTCCCAAGGAAATAAATTTAGCATTACTGAAATAGCGTTATTGTCACTGTTATGACTTTTAGAGGAAATAATGTTTGTTTCAGGATCAAATATAATAAACCACACGTCATTTCTTTATGAAACACTTTGTGTCTTTTTCCTGGTGTGGCAAATAAATGGCCAGACGCACGGACTGTTTCCTAAACAGAGTTAACTGGCATTTTCTTGAGGTGTGACCTTGAGTAAATTTCTTAAGTTTCTCAGCTCAAATCTTCTCATTAGTAAAACAGAGATAACTGTACCTCAATCATACTGTTGTAGGATTAAGTGAGGAAATGCATAAATGCAAAACATGTAACAGATTGTCGAGTATATGGTAAATGCTTGATAAATATTAGTCTATTGTTACTGTTAACTCTTATTGTGAGTGAATGCTCCTTGTGCAGGAAAGGAAGTCAGCCCGGGATGGGGAAGGAGCTATAGTGGTGGAAATTACTGGAGATTGTATACCAGCAGTCCTGGGTTCCAGTCCTTGTTTTTTTGCTAACAAAGGAAGTGGTTGTCAGCAATCACTTACCACTTTGGGTGAAAGTGATACCTTTTGTATTTTGTTATGTTTGTCTAGACTAAGGAATCCCCAACTTTTGTCAGTTATAAATTTCTTTCATTTTATGTGAGCCAGCATTATGATTGTCAAAACACCTTAGTGCACATATTTTATTAATCTTAAACATTGGAAACTACAAATAACGGCAATCAAGTGAGTCAGAGATTCAAATAACTCTACCAATTACACAGCATCGTGCTGAGAGCCAGCTGTGTGGAGGGCCTCGCAGAGTAGAGGCCAACTAGAATAAGGCCCAAACCCTGATTTCACGGAGGTCAGAATTAGGGTGTGTAAAGTGCTTCTCCGAATATTTTCCTGTCATCTTCTCTTTGTATTTAAAAATACACCGTTCATTATTAAGCTATCGGATCATTTGTGAAAGGATGAAGGCCCCATTTCTGTGTAAGTTTGAATGTCAATATTCTATCATTTACCCCATAACTGTGGTCAGAGCAGTTTGGATGAAAATAAAGCAGAGTTAAGTAAAGTAAATCAATATGCCAGAAACATAATATCAATTCATCCATTGTTCCAAATCAGAAAAGAAAATGATGAGTTCGTCTAAACTACTTGAAAAAATTGTGAGCCTTTTAGAACTAAGATTAGAAAGAATTTATTGGGTAGATACCATAGTAGAGGGTTTTTTTTAAGGATATCTAGTCTTTTTTTTTTTTTTTTTTTTTTTTTTTAATTTATTTATTGTTATTTAATTACAGTTGTATGCCTTTTCCCCCATCCCTTCACCCCACCCCAGGTGAACCCACTTCCCTCCCCCCTCTCCACCCTCCCCCTTGGATTTGTTCATGTGTCCTTTATAGTAGTTCCTGTAATCCCCTCTACCCACTGTCCCCGCCCCCACCCCCCACCCCCGCCCTTGCTATTGTTACATTGTTCTTAACTTCAATGTCTCTGGTTATATTTTGTTTGCTTTTTCCTTCTATTGCTTATGTTCCAGTTAAAGGTGAGATCATATGGTATTTGTCCCTCACTTCCTGGCTTATTTCACTTAGCATAATGCTCTCCAGTTTCATCCATGCTGTTGCAAAGGGTATAAGCTCCTTCTTTCTCTCTGCTGCGTAGAATTCCATTGTGTAAATATACCATAGTTTTTGGATCCACTCGTTTGCTGATGGGCACTTCGGTTGCTTCCAGTATTTGGCTATTGTAAATTGTGCTGCTATGAACATTGGGGTGCACAGATTCTTTTGGATTGGTGTTTCAGTGTTCTTAGGGTATAATCCCAGCAGTGGAATTACTGGGTCAAAGGGCAGTTCCATTTTTAGTTTTCTGAGGAAATTCCATATTGTTTTCCACAGTGGCCTCACCAGTCTGCATTCCCACCAACAGTGCACTAGGGTTCCCTTTTCTCCGCATCCTCTCCAACATTTGTTTGTGGATTTGTTTATGTTGGCCATTCTGACTGGTGTGAGATGATACCTCATTGTGGTTTTAATTTGCATCTCTCTGATGGCTAGTGATGCTGAGCATCTTTTCATATGTCTCTGGGCCTTCTGTATGTCTTCCTTGGAGAAGTGTCTGTTCAAGTCCTTTGCCCATTTTTTAATTGGGTTGTTTGTCTTCCTGGAGTGGAGTCGTGTGAGTTCTTTATATATTTTGGAGATCAGGCCCTTGTCTGAGGTATCATTGGCAAATATGCTTTCCCATATTGTTGGTTCTCTTTGTAATTTGGTGCTGTTTTCTTTAGCCATGCAGAAGCTTTTTATTTTGATGAGGTCCCATTTGTTTATTCTTTCCTTTATATCCCTTGCTTTAGGGGATGTGTCTGTGAGGATGTTGCTGCGTGGAATGTCTGAGATTTTCCTGCCAATGTTTTCCTCAAGGACTTTTATGGTGTTACGGCTTATATTTAAGTCTTTTATCCATCTTGAGTTTATTTTCGTGTATGGCGTAAGTTGGTGATCGAGTTTCATTTTTTTGCACGTAGCTGTCCAGATCTCCCAACACCATCTGTTGAAGAGACTGTTTTTGCTCCATTTTATGCTCCTGCCTCCTTTGTCAAATATTAATTGATCGTATAGATTTGAGTTTATTTCTGGGCTCTCTATTCTGTTCCATTGGTCTATGAGCCTGTTTTTATGCCAGTACCAGGCTGTTTTGATTACCGTTGCCTTGTAATACAGTTTGATATCAGGTATTGTGATACCTCCTGCTTTGTCCTTCTTTCTCAAAATTGCTGCTGCTATTCGAGGTCGTTTATGGTTCCATATGAATTTCTGCAATGTTTGTTCTATATCTGTGAAATATGTCATGGGTACTCTAATAGGGATTGCATTGAATCTATAAATTGCTTTGGGTAGTATGGCCATTTTGATGATGTTAATTCTTCCAATCCATGAACATGGTACATGCTTCCATTTGTTTGTATCTTCCTTAATTTCTTTCTTCAGTGTTGTGTAGTTTTCTGAGTACAGGTCTTTTACCTCCTTGGTTAGGTTTATTCCTAGGTACTTTATTTTTCTTGTTGCTATATCGAATGGGATTTTTTTCCTGATTTGTGTTTCTGCAGTTTCGTTGTTGGTGTACAGGAATGCCTTTGATTTCTGGGTATTGACTCTGTATCCAGCTATTTTGCCAAATTCATTTATTAGGTCGAGTAGTTTTTGAGTGGAGTCTATAGGGTTTTCCATGTACACTATCATGTCGTCTGCAAACAGTGACAGTTTCATTTCCTCCTTTCCAATTTGGATGCCTTTTATTGCTTTTTCTTGTCTGATTGCTGTGGCTAGGACTTCCAATACTATGTTGAATAGGAGTGGTGAGAGAGGGCATCCTTGTCTTGTTCCTGATCTTAGTGGGAAAGCTCTAAGTTTTTGTCCATTGAATGTGATGCTGGCTGTAGGTCTCTCATATATGGCCTTAATTATGTTGAGGACTGCTCCCTTTATTCCCACTTGGCTGAGTGTTTTTATCAGAAATGGGTGCTGTATCTTATCGAATGCTTTTTCCGCATCTATTGATATGATCATGTGATTTTTGTCTTTGCTGTTGTTGATGTGATGTATTATGTTTATTGATTTGCGAATATTGTACCATCCTTGCATCCCTGGGATGAATCCCACTTGGTCATGGTGGATGATCTTTTTAATATATTGCTGGATGCGGTTTGCTAATATTTTGTTGAGAATTTTAGCGTCTATGTTCATCAGCGATATTGGCCTGAAGTTTTCTTTCTTCGTTGTGTCTTTATCTGGTTTTGGGATTAGGATGATGTTGGCTTCATAAAAAGAGTTTGGGAGTCTTCCATCAGTTTGGATTTTTTCAAATAGTCTGTGAAGGATAGGGGTTAGTTCTTCCTTAAATGCTTTGTAGAAATCTCCTGTGAAACCATCTGGTCCAGGGCTTTTGTGTGATGGGAGTTTCTTGATGACTGCTTCAATTTCCTTTGCTGATATTGGTCTGTTCAGGTTTTCTGCTTCTTCTTCAGTCAGTTTTGGAAGATTATATTTTTCTAGAAATGTGTCCATTTCATCTAGGTTTTCAAATTTCTTAGCATATAGGTCTTCATAGTAATTTCTTACGATCCTTTGTATTTCTATGGTATCAGTTGTAATCTCTCCTCTTTCATTTCTAATTCTGTTTATTTGGATCCTCTCTCTTTTCTTCTTGATAAGCCTACTTAAAGGCTTGTCGATTTTGTTTATCTTTTCAAAGAACCAGCTTCTGGATTCATTGATCCTTACAATTGTGCTTTTAGTCTCTATGTCATTTAGTTCTGCTCTGATCTTGGTTATTTCCTTCCTTCTGCTTGCTCTGGGCTGTCTTTGTTGTTGTTCCTCCAGTTCTTGTAGGCGTAGGGTTAGGTTGTTTGTGTGAACTGTTTCTAACTTCTTAAGGTAGGCCTGTATTGCTATGAACTTCCCTCTCAGGACTGCCTTAGCTGTGTCCCATAGGTTTTGGGTTGTTGTGAGTTCGTTTTCATTTGTTTCCAGGAAGTTTTTGATTTCTTCCCTAATCTCGTTCTTGACCCATTCATTGTTTAATAGCATGCTATTCAGTCTCCATGATTTTGAGTGTTTTGGGTTTTTACCCTTGGGGTTGGTTTCTAGTTTCAGACCCTTGTGGTCAGAGAAGATGCTTGATATGATTTCAATTTTCTTGAATTTGTTGAGGCTTGTTTTGTGTCCTATCATGTGGTCTATCTTTGAAAAAGATCCATGGACACTTGAAAAGAATGTGTATTTTGCTTCTTTGGGATGAAAAGCTCTGTATATATCAGTTAAGTCCATTTCCTCTAGGGTATTGTTAAGTGACACAATATCTTTGTTAATCTTTTGTTTGGAAGACCTGTCCATTTTTGATAGTGGGGTGTTAAAATCCCCTACTATAATTGTGTTGCTGTCAATATCTTTCTTGAAATCCTCCAAGATTTTCTTTATGTATTTGGGTGCTCCTATGTTGGGTGCATATATATTTATAATGTTTATGTCTTCTTGGTGGATTCTTCCTTTGAGTATTATGAAGTGACCTTCTGGGTCTCTCTTTATGGCCCTTCTTTGGAAGTCTATTTTGTCTGATATGAGTATTGCTACCCCTGCTTTTTTTTCCTGTCCGTTTGCTTGGAAAATTTGTTTCCAGCCCTTCACTTTCAGTCTGTGTAAGTCTTTTGTCCTGAGATGGGTTTCTTGTAGGCAGCATATGTGTGGGTCATGTTTTCTTATCCATTCAGCTGTTCTATGTCTTTTGATTGGAGCATTTAATCCATTTACATTTAAGGTTATTATCGATAGGTAGTTATTCATTGCCATTATTTCCTACCTGTGTTCCTCTGTCTTTCTCTTTTCCTTCCTTTCCTTAAAGCAGTCCCTTTAGCATCTCTTGCAGAGCTGGTTTGGTGGAGCTGTATTCTTTTAGACTTCTTTTGTCTGGGAAGCTCTTTATTTGGTCTTCTATCTTGATTGAGAGCCTTGCTGGGTAAAGTAGTCTTGGTTGCAGGCCTCTGGTTCTCATTACTTGGAATATTTTTTGCCATTCTCTTCTGGCTTGGAGCGTTTCCATTGAGAAGTCAGTTGCTAACCTTATTGGGGCTCCCTTGTATGTTACTTCCTTTTTCTCCCTTGCTGCCTTTAAGATCCTCTCTTTGTCTTGGAAATTTGCCATTTTAATTATGATGTGTCTTGCAGTGGGTCTCTTTGGGTTCCTCTTGTTTGGGACTCTCTGTGATTCCTGGATTTGGGTGACTTTTTCTCTCCTCAGATTAGGGAAATTTTCCATCATTACTTTTTCAAACAGGTTTTCTATCCCTTGCTCTTCTTCTTCTCCTTCTGGTATTCCTATTATACGGATATTGTTACGTTTCATGTTGTCCTGCATTTCCCTTATTGCCTCTTCATTCTTTCTGAGCCTCTTTTCCTTTTCTTGCTCCTTCTGGGTGTTTTTTTCTACTTTATCCTCCAGCTCGCTGATCCGATCCTCTGCTTCATCAAGTCTGCTTTTAATTCCTTCTACTGTGTTCTTCAATTCAGAAATTGTATTCTTCATTTCCTCTTGGCTCTTGTTGATATTTTCTATTTCCTTTTTCATGTTGATATAGTTTGCAGTGAGTTCATTGTAGTTTCCTTGTAGTTTCTGGTAGTTCTCTTTGAGCTCAGAGAGCTCAGTGAGCTTCCTGATGACCATTGCTTTGAACTCAGTATCTGATAGTTGACTTGCCTCTTTTTCGGTTAGCATTCTTTCTGAGACTTCCTCCTTTCCTTTCATTTGGGAATTGTTTCTTTGTCTTCCCATTGTTTGTGAGGCTCTTCTTGTTGGCCTCTGCTTCTTAAATTGCTTTGTTCTGAATCCCTGGGTTTATGATATGAACTTCTATGGTAGAATGCCAATGGGATTCGGTGGTGCTGTCTCCTTACTCTCCTGTGCTCACTGGTCTTGAGCTGACGTTTATGTGTTTAACACGGTCTAACTCTAGTCTTTTCAGCACTCCAGGTTTTGTTGTCGCACCTGTGGGAAAAATAGAAAGGGGGGGAGAAAGAAAAGGAAAAAACAAACAAACAAACAAACAAACAAAAAAAACCAAAGATGGGAAGGAGGGAAAAAGGAAATAGGAAAGGAGGAAAGGGAGGAAGGAGGGAAGAAGGATTAAAGAAAGATCGGAGGCAAGATAAGAAGGAATTTTAACAAAAATTAAAACATAGAAATAGATACAAGAAGGCAGGAAGATGACATAAAAATGGTAAAGGATGGGAGGAAGAAGGAATGAAAGAAAAAAAAAGAGAGAGAGAGGAAGAAGGAGTTCAGGTGGAAAGGAAAAGGGAAAAAAAAAAAAAAAAAAAAAAAGGGGGAAAAAAAAAATTTTCTGTTGGCTTTAAATCGTTCAGGTTATTTCTGCTGTTGTCCTGTCTGTGCAACGGGAGGGGGTGGTTGGAAGGATTGGTTTTACTTTTCTTCCTTCCTGGGTCACACTCTTCACTGTTTTGTAGGTGTGGTCCCTGGCAGGCAATCAGGCCGTTGATCAGCCAATCCAGCAGCTTTGTTCTTGGGACTCTCGAGTAGCCGCTCCAGCCGCTTTGGCTCCGGACGCGTGCGCGCGCAGCAGGGGAATCCAGCCGCTTCGGGTTTGTGACGTTATTTGGGCTCTGAGCGCGCAGCCGGCCGACCAATCGAGCCGCCCAGGCTAGGGAGGCTGGCGCGCTGCAAGCTGCTGGTTCAGCCGCCTTGGTGTTACGACTCTCGCCAGCCCCTTTGTGCTTGGGAAGTGCGCATCCAGCCGGCCCTACGCTTGGTGAGCGCGCAGCCCGCCGCCGAGCCAGAGGCTCTACGCTTGGGAGCCCGATCCAGCCGCCCGGGGCTTGAGACTCTCGGGTGGGCGGGGCCGCCCTGGGACCGAATCACGCGGTCCTCGGTTCCGAGGTTTTGGGTCTGTGGGTGGAGCAGCTAGTCTCTGCTCCAAAAGATCTCGGAGGTTTCAGGTGTGGGCGCCCCTCCGGGGTTTCACGTATGGGCCCCGTTCGCTAATCTGCGCGCGCGCTACCGCGCGCAACCGGACCTCAGGTGAGCGCCGGTGCTGCTTATCCCGCGTTCCCCGTTCGCAGTCCAGGGGCGGAGGGGGGAGGGGCGCCAGGGGCCTCGGCCACCACCGAGAGTTCTCTAACTAGCCCCTGAGTGTCTCTATTTTCTTTTTCTTTTTGAGAAATTCCTCCTTTTCAAGCCCCCCTGGTCCAATCAAGCACCTGGCTGCTCACAGCGCAGCCTGGCCCTCTCCCAGGACTCCTGCAGCAGCCCCTGCGCCAGGGCTGGCGCCTCTGCAGCCCTTGTACCGCGCGGTCCCGGGTCCCGGGGACCTTATTGTCCTTGAGCACTCTTCTTACCGTCAGATCTTTCAATGTCCTCTATCTTTGGTCTCTAATCTTCGTATATGCTGGAGTACTGTTGGCTGTTCGCTCTGCTCCTCAGATCAGCTAGGTATTTCCCTGGCGCTGAGTGGAAGTGGATTCAGCTCCCACCTATGTTGCCGCCATCTTCCGTGACTGGATATCTAGTCTTTAAGATGAAACCTACCCATGAAATGGGCAAGGACAATCATCCTGAACAGAAATGAATACTAAAGGATTGTGGGACCTGAGCAATGGAGCTGTCTGATGCATTTCTCATTCAAGGTGAAGCTGCCGGTATTAACCCCTGCAGTGTTTATTATCAGAAATGGTTGTAAAATTTAGTTTAGAATAAGAGTTGTGGATAAATTTGCCCTTAATACAAAGCATTCTTCACAAAATCTATTCCCTTAAGGTCATCAGGGCCACTGTCCTGAAGGAGAAAATGACGTGGTGGGTAGTCAGAAGGGGAACTTGAAATGACTTTCCTGCAGTTTGTCCAGTGGGTGACTAGGATCCGCATTCCCAGAGGGAGAGGCAGCAAGGAGCAGAAATCGAGGAGCAGGCTCACTAACACCAAATAAAATGGCAAAGGAGATTATAGAAACTGAATCCCTCATCCTCTCAGGTGGAGATTTACCTTTAAGTACCTTTGACCATAGGATCTGAGAACGCACTTTGATGACTAGACACATCTGTGTGTAATCAGAAGATCGTAATTCCTGTTGGTCAGCCTTTCAAGTGAAGGAGGAAGGGGCAAAGAGGCCCCCAGACGTGCCTGGAGAAGGATGATGGATTGGAGTTTAGATTAGAGGTTACTGATAGCCTTTTGACGGGAAACTTTTCCAGTATGAAAGCATTCAAAGAAAAAGTTAAACAATAAAAATGTGTGTGAAGCTTTATTCTTTTAAATTACAAATGTCTATAGCAATGGCATATATACTAAAAAGTGTCTGAAAAAAGACATAGGACATCCACAGGAGATTATGGGACATCAGGTTCATTTTAAAGATACACACACATTTAAAATATATATAAAGATATAAAAATAAATGGAACACATAAATACATTAAAGTTTTATAAAATGCATAAACATTTATAGAGTAACTATAAGTACATACAATGTTTATTTACTAATAGAAGTAAACTTTTCAGAGTAAATTCATATAATACACATATAAATGAATAAATTCTATAAAATTTGAAATTTATATGACTATTTTAAAAAGCAGCATGTGATAAATCCTCTGAGTTTTTCCTTTGCAGTTGTACATGTTAATATTGCATTGCTCCTGTGTGAGGTAACCCGGCACTTGTTCTTTTCTCACGTGGACCTGGACTACTTGCTGCCAACCGGCAGCGAGAGGGCCTGACTCGGATCAGTCAAAGAACACAGGATCTCTACCTGCTGGGAATCCTCTTCTTTGCAGCAGGTAGGTCACGCTGCACCTCCTCCAGCAAACATTACAAACACAGTAAGGGATGGTTTCGGAGGGCAAAAGAACACAGAAATAATTAGATTGTTAGTTTGTGCCACTATTTTTTTTGCCTTCTCTTGGAAGGAAATAAAAGCACCCATTTTCTCACAAGTATGCAGAATGCCTCTTCCTTTGTAATTCTAAGATAACATTTATATCAAATTAGATCCCTTTATTAGAATTTTGTGGCATTGAATTATTTCCCATTTATAATAATAAACTCATCATTTTCAAATTCTATCTTCAGAAAAAAAGAAAACAATGTTAAGTATAAACAAATACTTACTAAAGAATTCCAATATTACCTTTAAGTTTCATTTTCTTTGTATATGTTGAGTCTGTTTACATTTAATCTCTCTGATAACACTACAGTAAGTTAGTCAAATACATAATTACTTTACAAGAGCTATTTCAAGGCTTAAATCAACATTGCCGATTCTCGCACCCCTGGGAGAGTGTTCTTGGTATTCCCAGCGTCTTTTCCTCATCCATATTCATTATGGCGGCAGTCCAAGAAGTGTGTCCTGCAACTTAGAGATTTATTCCATACAACCATTTTTAACTCAGCAAGCAGCCCTACTTTCTGCAGCTTTTTTTTTTTTTTGCCTTTCTCGTGTTTTTTTTTAATGTATTTTATTGATTGTGCTATTACCATTGTCCCATTTTCCCCCTTCATTCCCCTCCACCCTGTACACCCCCTTCCACCCGCATTCCCTCCCTTTAGTTTATGTCCATGGGTCATACGTATAAGTTCTTTGGCTTCTACATTTCCTATACTATTCTTAACCTCTCTGTCTATTTTCTACCTACCATTTATGCTACTTATTCTCTGTACCTTTTCCCCCTCTTTCCCTCCCACTCCCCCACTGGTAACCCTCCATGTGATCTCCATTTCTGTGATTATGTTCCTGTTCTAGTTGTTTGCTTAGTTTTCTTTCTTTTCTTTTTTTTTAGGTTCAGTCGTTAATAGCTGTGAATTTGTTGTCATTTTGCTGTTCATATTTTTGATCTTCTTTTTCTTAGATAAGTCCCTTTAGCCTTTCATATAATAAGGGCTGGGTGGTGATGAACTCCTTTAACTTGACCTTATCTGGGAAGCACTTTATCTGCCCTTCCATTCTAAGTGAAAGCTTTGCTGGATAGAGTAATCTTGGATGTAAGTCCTTGCCTTTCATGACTTCGAATACTTCTTTCCACCCCTTCTTGCCTGCAAGGTCTTTTTTGAGAAATCAGCTGATAGTCTAATGGGAACTTCTCTGTAGGTAACTGTCTCCTTTTCTCTTGCTGATTTTAAGATTTTCTCCTTGTCTTTAATCTTGACTAATGTAATTATTATGTGTCTTGGTGTGTTCCTCTTTGGGTCCAACTTCTTTGGGAGACTCTGAGCTTCCTGGAGTTCCTGGAAGAAGTCTATTTCCTTTGCCAGATTGGGGAAGTTTTCCTTCATTATTTTTTCAAATAAGCTTTCAATTTCTTGGTCTTCCTCTTCTCTTTCTGGCCCCCCTATGATTGGGATGTTGGAATGTTTAAAGATGTCCTGGAGGTGCCTATGCCTCTGCTCATGTTTTTGATTTCTTGTTTCTTCATTCTGTTCTGGTTGAATGTTTCTTTCTTCCTTCTGCTCCAAACTGTTGATTTGAGTCCTGGTTTCCTTCCTGTCACTGTTGGTTCCCTGTAAATTTTTCTTTATTTCACATAATGCAACCTTCATTTCTGCCTGGGTCCTTTTTATGATGTTGAAGTACCCAGTGAATTCCTGGAGCATCCTGATAACCAGTGTTTGGAACTGCATATTTGATAAGTTGGCTATCTCTTCATTGCTTAGTTGTATTTTTTCTAGAGCTTTGAACTGTTCTTTCTTTTGGGCCTTTTTTTTTTTTTTTTTTTGTCTCAGCATACCTGTTAGGTAGTAAGGGGGGAGCCTTAGGTGTTCACCAGGGTGGGACAACCCACATTGCTGTGTTCTGATGCTGCATGTGGGGGAGAGGTCTGAGAGGGAACAGTGCCACTTGCTCTACTCTCTGCCGGTTTTCAGTCACTCCCTCCACTACCCACAATCAAATCAGGCCCTTCTGGTGCTGATTCCTGGGTGGGTGGGTTTGTGTATGTTCTAGGACCCTGTGGGTCTCTGCAACAAACTCTCCTGTGAGGCTGGGAGTTTCTCCCGCTGCCGCCTTAACCCTCACAGGTGTTTTTAGTCAGAGGCTTTGAGGCTTTAATTACCCGCGCTGGAACTCTGGGTTGTGCAGTCTGTCTCGCTCCCCAGTTATTCCTCCCAGTTTATCTGCGCATGAATGTGAGACCGCCTTGTCTGCAAGTTGCTGCCTCACCCAGTCTGCCAGCCAGCGCCTTGCTGTGAGTCCTCTCCGCCCAGCTGCCCGTCTCCGCCCCTTCTGGTCTGGATGAATGTTTCTTCTTTAACTCCTTGGTTGTTGGACTTCCATACAGTTTGACTTTCTGTCAGTTCTGGTTGTTTTTTGTTTTTAAATTTGTTGTTGTCCTTCTTTTGGTTGTGCGAGGAGGCACAGTGTGTCTACCTACGCCTCCATCTTGGTCAGAAGTCTTCTGCAACAATTAGCTTTTAAGACTAATGGCTAAGTTGTTACAAAAATTGAAATAGTTATTTTTTTTCACTAGCTGTCAGGTTTTCAAAAGTAATTTCTTAATTTTTAATATAATCCACACTAGGAACAAGCACTTACTCAGTACTCACCTTGTCCAGCTGGGCATTTTACGTAATATCCTCCTTGTCTGGATAGTTAGAACCGAGGTTCTAAAATGTTAAGTAGCTCACTGGAAGTTCTTAGGTTCTAAGGGTCAGTTTCCCTCGTTGTATTTTTGACCCCCAAAGCTCCCTAAACACCAGTGCACTGTATGGGCAAAGAGGGGTAGAGAAAAAAATGCCATATAACCAGCAATGTGATGCTCCATTCTCTGTACTTCTCTCCGACAAGACCCAAACTCTGAAATAGTGAATGAGGATAAAAACAGAACTCTTTTTTCCCCATCTGTCACGGGCAATGTCCCCTGGCAGCAGATCTCATTTTTATCCTTGCTTCACACACTAGTGGGTCTCTATCTCTTACCGAGCACTTTGAGCAAATGTCTTCTGCCAAAGGATCACCTTGAACTCATTTGAGACCTCTTTGGCTGGCTCCAGATCCAAGAGTGAATAGATAAATTGTGCACTGGACGTGGCATTTTGTCACTTCTTTAAGATAGCTTCTTTTTTTTTTTTTTTATTTTTTATTATTATTTTTTTATTTTTTAATTATATTTTATTGATTATGCTATTACAGTTGTCCTGATTTTTCCCACTTTGCTCCACTCCACCCAGCATCCCCCACTCCCTCAGACAATCACCACATCATTGTTCATGAATATGGGTCATGCATATATGTTCTTTGGCTACTCCATCTCCTATGCTGTACTTAACATCCCCATGGCTATTCTTTTTTTTTTTTTTTTTTTAAATATATTTATTGATTATGCTATTACAGTTGTCCCATTCCCTCCCACTCCACTCCATCCTGCCCACCCCCCTCCCTCCCACATTCCCCCCCCCCCATAGTTCATGTCCAGGGGTCATACTCATAAGTTCTTTGGCTTCTACATTTCCTACACTATTTTTACCCTCCCCTTGTCTATTTTCCACCTATCATCTATGCTACTTATTCTCTATACCTTTACCCCCCTCTCCCCCTCCCACTCCCTTATTGACAACCCTCATGTTCTAGTTGTTTGCCTAGTTTGCTCTCATTTTTGTTTTATGTGTGGTCATTAATAACTGTGAGTTTGCTGTCATTTTTACTGTTCCTATTTTTGATCTTCTTTTTCTTAGGTAACTCCCTTTAACATTTCATATAATAAGGGTTTGGTGATGATGAGCTTCTTTAACTTGACCTTATCTGAGAAGCACTTTATCTTCCCTTCCATTCTAAGTGATAGCTTTGCTGGATACAGTAATCTTGAATGTAGGTCCTTGCATTTAATCTTGGGTAATGTAATTATGATGTGCCTTGGTGTGTTCCTCCTTGGGTCCAGCTTCTTTGGGGCTCTCTGAGCTTCCTGGACTTCCCAGAAGTCTATTTCCTTTGCCAGATTAGGGAAGTTCTCCTGCATTATTTGTTCAAATAAGTTTTCAATTTTTTGTTCTTCCTCTTCTCCTTCTGGCACCCCTATAATTCGGATGTTGGAATGTTTCAAGGTGTCCTGGAGGTTCCTACGCCTCTCCTCATTTTTCCAAGTTCCTGTTTCTTCATTCTTTTCTGGTTGGGTGTTTGTTTCTTCCTTCTGGTCCACACCATTGGTTTGAGTCCCAGTTTCCTTCTCATCACTATTGGTTCCCTGTACATTTTCCATTGTTTCTCTTAGCATAGGCTTCATTTTTTCATCTGTTTTTCGAATAGATTCAACCAAGTCTGTGAGCATATTGATAACCAGTGCTTTGAACTGTGCATCCGATAGGTTGGCTATCTCTTCGTCGCTTAGTTGTATTTTTTCTGGAGCTTTGAAGTGTTCTGTCATTTGGGCCATTTTGTTTGTTTGTTTGTTTGTCTTGGCGCGTCTGTTACTTTAAGGGGCGGAGCCTTAGGTATTCACCGGGGCGGGGTAACGCTGGTCGCTGTCCTGTGACGCTGTACGTGGGGGAGGGGCCGAGTGGGAGCAATGGCGCCCGCCTCACTCTCCTCCGGATTTTAATCGTTCACTCTGATACCCACAATCAAACTGGGCCCCTCTGGTGCTGGTTCCCGAGTGGGTGGGCCTGTGCACACTCTAGGCCCCTGTGGGTCTCTCCAACAACCTCTCCTGTGAGGCTGGGAGTCTCTCCTGCTGCCGCCCCAACCCCCAGGGGCGCTTTCAATCAGAGGTTTGAGGCTTTATTTCCCCGAGCTGGAGCCCTGGGTTGGGAGGTCTGCTTCGCTCCTCTCCGTTCGTCCAGTTTATCTGTGGGTGAATGTGGTGCCCACAGATAGAGGGTGCTACCCGCTGGGTTTATGTTCTCCGCCACTCTGAGTCCGGCCCTCTGGGTTTATCTGTGCAAATGTGGGACCGCAGGGTCTGCTAGTGCTCGGACTGCCTGCGCCATTTGTCCCACACTCCACCAGTCTCAGTCCTGCCACAGCCACGCGAGTCCTCTCCACCCCGGTGCCCGTCTCCGCCCCTCCTACCAGTCTGGATGAATGTCCATTTTCTATTTCCTTGGTGTCGGTGCCCCCCGCTGCTCGATTCTCTGTCAGTTCTGGTTGTGCGAGGAGGCGAGGAGGCGCAGTGTGTCCACCTACGCCGCCATCTTGGTTCTCTCCTTAAGATAGCTTCTTAAAAAAAAATAAGGCATCAGGTGGGTGCTTGAGTAATTGTTTTCCTAAATTCAGTGATAAGAATCTCCTCTGAACCACCACATAATGCAATAGATTGTGAAAGCAATGAATCGTCACCATCCTCACTCTTCCTCTTCACATTATTTTGTCAATAATTACTTCCATCAAAAATGTCTGTTCCATGTGCGGTACTAAGCTTACATATTTTTATATATTAACTCACTTTACCTTCACAACAAACAATAAGTAGGTCCCATTATCTCCATTTTTACTGATAAGGACACACACCTAGGAAGTGGTGGAATCTCTAGTTGAATGTGTCTCCCTCTAAATCTGACCTGTGCTTTGTTGTTGCTCCTGCTTCCTCCATGAAAGTTTCATGCTTCCATCCCCATTTCTGACTGGCTGGGTTGTAGGAGAGCCCATAAGGGAAGAAGTGTGACTGGATCATATCAATAGCTTTCCAGAGAGGTGGCAACTCATTCCTAACTGAATAACTTTGGAAGTCAGTCATTATAGCATGTGGCTATTTGAAGGTATTTTTCTCAGATCAAGACACCCTAAGGACTCCCCCGAAAATTGTAATGAAATTGCTCTTTATTTTACTTAATACTGTTAAGACAGGTATGCACATAATATTGAAGCATTTTGGAAGGTTGAGAATTGCTGTTTGAACAAGCAACGTTTGAGAAACATAGAGTAGTAACAGGAAAATGTGTGCCTCCACTACATCATTTGAGATATAACTAAATTTGATGGTTAGGTTAATACACATTTTGTTTTGTGGTTCAACAAGAAAAATGTGTATTATTTGAGAGCTAAGATTTTTGTCTATTGGCATTTGTGAAGACTTAAAAATATTTTGCCAGATGAAGTCACAGATTTAAAAAAAAATCAGTTTTAGCTTTTTGGGGGGATTTAGGTTGAAATAAGAAGCCAATTAAGAAGGAAGTTACTTGTGAAACTCCCCAGTCATGAAGTAAGTATTAATCCTAAAACCAGTAATCACTCCAGGAAGTGGTTAGGCCTGTGGTCCTGGGAAAAGCACAGGAGACAGTGTGGAATTGGGGAAAGTACAGTGAAAGAGGAAACAGCACTTGCTTTGCCAGGAACTATTTGTGTGACCTTGAACAGGTCACTTTACCAGCCTCAGGCTCACCTTCCTCATCTGCAAAGTAAGTGTGTTTGATTGAGACAGTTTCTAAAGTCCTGCTGAGTTACATATGCTGTAATTTGAAGTGTACACAGAGGTAAGCATGATATATATATATATATAAATGAAAAGGTAGTATTTACCCAAATTACATTGCTTTACTGGTGTGTAAGAGAGATATTAGAATATAAAGACTTTATAATTCTAGGCAAGTGATTTACATTTTTCTAATTTTACTGTAACTCGAATAGGTAAACCTAATGGGCTGAATGGTGTCCCTTCCAAAATTCAGAAGTGGAAACCCTCACCCTTAATACCTCAAATGTGACTGTTTTTGGAGATAAGGCCTTTAAAGAGGTAATTAAGGAAAAATGAAGTCATACGGGTGAGCTGTAATCTAATACTATGGTGTCCTTATAAGAAGAGGTTAGGACAGAGACAACACAGACCACGTGAGGACACAGTGAGAGGGTGGCCCTCTGCAAGCCAAGGAGAGAGGTCTTAGTCAAAACCAAACCTGCTCACACTGGGTGTTCTACTCTCCAGCATTGTGAAAAATAGAATTTTGTTGTAAAAGCCCCCATTCAGCCTGTTATTTTGTTACGGCAGCCATAGCAAACTAATACAGTAAATATTCTTATTCTCACTTTTTGGTTGAGGAAACATGAGTCACGGAGGTTAGGTAGCAGATCAAAGATCATGCGGTTGATAAGTAGCAGAACGGGGAAATAGAATAAACAATTTTCTGCCCAAGCACTTTCCATGTTGCCACGCAGTTTCCTTGTTAAGCAGAAAACGTGACCTTCCACTTTCGTGGGCTGTAGAGATATCACATGCTGTCTTGTCTGTAGGAGCAATTGCATACATATAATTTACAAAGATTTTCCAAGCAGGACACTTTTATGAAGAAGCATAGCCTATTGCTCAGACCTTGAGTTCTTCAGCAAGTAACTGCTGGGAAAGTTATTTAAATTTTCTGTGCTTTTTAACCCTTCATATGATGGGTGGAAATAAAAATATGAACCTCATAAGTTTGTGAAAGGCTTAAATGGGATGTTGCATATTCAGTATTTAGCATAAGTTTTGGTATACTTTTAGAACTCAATACATGGTAGCTATCATATTCATATTTACATGATGATTATTATTTATTAGAGCAGATCATGAAAGTACAAGTTTATAGTAAGGGACAATGATCATCTGAACACTGATACACCATTGGAAATGAGGAGAGAGATGAGAAACATCACTTAGGTTAATTAAATATGAATGAAAATATGGGAGAGGAAGAGAAAATGTTTACTTGGTTTGCTTAAAAAAATGATGTGTAACCTAGAAAACTAGAAATACTTAAGAGGCGTTAAAAGCCCAAAGGGAGTGTTTTGTTATTTTATCTTCAAATGAGTTTGTATCGATAGGTTCAGATGAATCTTATTCCAGGTTAATTGTACAAGCCATCAACCTTCAAGGAAATACCCAAGGGACATACCTCCTTATCTCCGTGTAACATGTTAGCTTTACAAGTAGCATGCTGGGCAAGTGCAGCAGAGGCTCCAGTATTCCAGAGCTTCTCACACTGCCAATCCAAGAGTTGTCTTTTTGGTCATCATTTGTTAATTGAGATATTGGCAAGTATGCTTAGAAGAGGAAAAAAATCTGTGAATGTGTCTGAAAGCGAGGCCATATGAATAATATTTAGGAGAACTAAAACATAGAAAAGATATCGGGAAGCAGTGTTTCACAGATATGAAATACTAAGATAACTTTAATCTGAGTAGCTCCACTGAGTAGAATAAAATTGATACACAAAATTACAGGGAAGCAGATTTCATTGATTCTTTGAAACAAGTTTAGCTGAGTGAAAAATAAATGGCCGCCAAATGTGTGGCACTGAACTGCCTTTTCCTGGAGATGTGTGAACAAAGCTTGTAAGGGAATGCTAGAGGGGATGTCTGCAATGATAAATCATCAGGCAAGATGAACATAGAAATGTTTATGTGGCACAGAAACCAGTTTGGAGACTACTGTATTAATCAAGATGAGAGATGAGGCTGGTCTGAAGGGGACAGTAGCAGATGGAATAGAGAGAAGTGGACTAGCAGTTAGCATGATGGTTAAATGCTGCAGGAAAAGGCAAAACATGTACGAGATTAATGAGAGCCTGCTGTAGACAGAGTTCAACTAGCTTTGAATTAGGACTCCCATTCTTTTTCCTTTGTAGTCTAGTGGACATCAGCTGTGCTTTAAGGGACTGCTTAGTTGCCCACATATCTTGGATTTTTTGTTCATCTTTGGTTAGATGTAGAATTGTTTTATTGGGACTCAGCTTTGAAGACATTAGAAAATGTGAATGTTAGAAGATGTGAATATCAAGCAACACAGAGAGAGATAAATAATAAAGTGTTTACTCACACAAAATTCCTTAAATTATTTCACTCATCCCTGTTCCAAATAACAGAAGTTACCAAAACCAACAACATGAACAGTAACACATGTAAAAACAAATAAAATAATAAATACATGTTTACAAACTCCATGCCCAGATCACAAGGTCAAGCATACTTTTTATTCATTTTCTAAAATCAAAGAAAATAAATAAATATCTTTACACTGAAGGTCCATAAGGAAAAAATGCTGTAAATCAGCACAAGATCAGAAAAATAAATGGGGGAAAGTTTGAATAATATAGCCTTTCAATAGCAAGTAGGTGGAAACTCAAAAGGGAATTAGAATGTGGTAAGAAAAAATTACTTGGAATTTCATAACAATTATTAAGAATTTGCTCTTTTAATTTTCATTTTAACCTGTGGGACTGTGGGGATTTTTAAACAATGAAATTGTTTAAATAAATTTGAGTTTTAATTATCATAATAAAATGTATCCCATACAAAAAGAAAACTTCTTTCCACATCACTGATTTTGGTAATAATGAAAAGAATGCAAAAACCTCACCATTTAAAATGTGATTCTTTATAGCTCACTAAACTTTTTGTGCAAATTCAATATTTGAAATATACCTAATGAGGTAGAATGCTAGGAACATTTTTTATGCATGTATTTTTCTTTGTCTACAGCACTTATATAATAAAATGTATTTCATGTATTTCAGCAGGAACTTTTCAAGAAAGCTTTAATTGTGAGTCCTGCTGATTAAATCAATGCACCAAAATTCAGGAAATCCTCTGATTTTTTTAAAAGCGTGTTATTAAACCCTGGCTGGTGTGGCTCAGTGGATTGAGTGCTGGCCTGCGAACCAAAGGGTCTGCAGTTCGATTCCCAATCAGGGCACATGCCTGGGTTGTGGGCCAGGTCCCCAGTAGGGGGGCATGTGAGAGGCAACCACATATTGATGTTTCTCTCCCTCTCTTTCTCCCTTCCTTTGCTTCTCTCTAAAAAGAAATAAATAAAATCTTTAAAAATAAAATAAAATAAGATAAAAGCATGTTATTAAGAAAACTTAAAAAACAAGACTAGTCATAGGCATGTAAAGAATTTCTTTGATCTTGCTATAATTGGGAATGTTCAAGTTTTACATCCCTTTTCTTTCTGTAGTTACGATAGGACATCACTGATGAGGCCATAGTATAATGGGACTGATCTTGTAAAAGAAATTCCCTTAATGACTTTATATAGCTTCAAATGTGAATGAACAATTTTAAAACAAATTATAAAAATATAATAGAAAAATGTATTATAGCTATGAACACAGCCGTTAATTTGAATCTGCTTCATATACCGCGTGAACGAAAAAGAGGTTTCATGTAAAGTACCCTCACAGGGTGACCTTATCACAAATTCCTGACTGGGCAGGTCATGGTGAGTAGTCACACCCTAGGCATGTAACTTCTTTAGCGAAAGGTTTTAAGCAGCCCTGGCCATTTTTCTTATTTCTCTGTCACGTTATAGAGGTCACTTGGATCCACTGACATTATTTAGTTCTAAGTAAAATGCCAGAAATGTAATGGGGTCATAGCAAGAAGGAAATCAGATGCACAGGACTTCTTCAATAAAGAAGCACATTTTTGCATGGTCCGACTAATAAAAGAATCTGGTAGGTGCCTGAAATAGCTCAGAGACCAGTTAAATTTGAGTCAAGTGCCTGGAATAAGAATACTGAGTCCAGTCAAAAAGGAGAGATTGGCACTGGGCTCATCAGAATAAGCAGACTGAGCGAGGTGCCATCTGGCTGGCAGGAGAAAGGATCCAGGCAGGGACCTCGCCCGGGACAGACAGGATGGAAGCAGGCTAAGAGAGAACTGGCACTGCGTCAGCCAAAGTGCGGTTCCTGGACTGCGCCAGCAGGGAAGGAAGTAAACCACACCACGGCTACCACTGACTTGGGGCTGAATCACATAGTGTCCAGTGGATCAAAAGACAAAATAGTTGTTTTTTAAAATTTTCTCAAATCTGACTTTTAAAAAGATTATACCAAGTATAACTAAAAAATATCACTTTGCGGCAAGATATTCCAGCCTTTTAAGAGTTTAACCTATTAAGGACTAGTTCATACTGGCTAAGAAAAGATATGACTCCCCCCGCCCCCCAAGAACACTCTGAATTTAACTCAGGAGGTAGAAACACTTCTTTGGTGTCAGGGAACTTTTTTTTGTGGGCTAATTAGGAATTGTCTGAGGTCTTCGAATACCGGAGGATGTTTCCTGGGAGATAGTTATGCTTGTAAACACATCACTACATGAAGTTGAGGGATTTAGTTGGGCAGAGCTGGGATTTGAGTGAATACATTTATCTTATAGAAGTACCATAATTTTAATATGAAATTGGAGTCCTTGACTTTGAGTTCTCTAATAGCTGAGAATGTTTTCTAATAGTAGCTACTCAGCCCAGGTAAGATATTTTACAGTTTATATTTGTAATTAGAAGGGTTTTTTTCTTTTTATTTACTTTTTATTTTATCATATTTAAAAGTGAATCAAGAACTTTGTTTTACATATATTATATGGCATTACATAAAAACACTGAAAATAGGAATATTATTGTTGATTAACTTTTTATACGTTAACTTGTATATTTACTAAGATTATTGATCTAAATGTCTACTGGTCCGCTGGTGACACTGAGATGAAAGCAGAGCAGAGCCCAATGGAGAATGGAGTTTACCCATTGTGTATAACAGCACATCTCTAGTGTTTCATAACAATGGAAACAGCAAATGTGTAGATTTTGTTACCTGCAAGTCTTTTACAGTTACAATGTCTTTTTAGTAGCTGAATCTTTACACCTACAATTACTCAGAAATGGAGATTGTTCTATTTAAAAGACCGGCATATATCAATGTGCCCCCTATATGTGGGCTTTTAAGCCATGAAGCATTTTAATGGCACCTTGGCATTTTCTAATTTTCAAAAATTTTATTTATTAATTTATTTTTAGAAAGAGAGTAAGGGAGGGAGAAAGAGAGGAAGAGACACATCAGTGTATGGTTGCCTCTTGCACGACTCCCTTCTAGGGTCCTGGCCCACAGCCCAGATATGCGCCCTGACTGGGAATCGAACTGACAATCTTTTGGTTTGCAGGCCAGCACTCAGTCCACTGAGCCACATCAGCCAGGGAGGCATTTTGTAATTTTTTTTTTACACTAATTTATACATTTTTAATTGGTTGCATATATTAACATGTACTATAAGATTCTTTTCTAAGAAGCATTACATAATAAATGGATACTGTAAAAAGATCTGATTAGTTAAAAGTAACAAGCATTAACAGATAAAACATACAAAACTCAGCCTGGTAAGACTGGGTATGAGCCTGTAATGAAGCATGGGGCACCAGCCTTCCCAAGTGATAGCCTTCACAAGAGGGGGGTGGGCATGGGGTAAAAAGATCACAAGACCCTTAAAAAATTCAGATAACTAACTAGACACAGATTAACTGTAAACAGTTGCCTCTCCCTGGTGGGCAAAAATAATAAGCTTCTGAGGCCGACTCTACACCTGAACAATTTCTACAGCTGGCCCATCCTACTGCCACATGAGGGCTGATATAGTGGGTGGGCAAACCCTGATGGAGCCATCACATTCCTGGGCTGCTGGAGTCTGTCTGCTTGTGTAAGATCTGTGTGTGGAGGGGTGAGTGTGTTTGGTGGGGTTTCTTTTGGCAGCTGGATATGAAAGATCACTTTATGTTTTGTCTGAGAGAGGAGAGGGGGGTTTGTGTTGGAAGGCCTAAGTGTGTTCTCGGTTTGTGAAGGGCTCTGTGCTCTGCTCACTGCCCATTCAGCAACTGCAGCTTTCTGCTGAGGCTTTGGCCCAGTCGTTCTTGTCCAGTTTGATGGGTTCAGGAAATTCACTGTACAGCTCCACCTCCGTTTCCTGTTTAAGTGCATTCCGTGCAATTGTCTGGAATGCCTGCTCCATGTTGATGGCCTCCTTGGCACTGGTCTCAAAGTAGGGAATGTTGTTTTTGCTGTAGCACCAGGCCTGTGCTCGTTTCGTGGCCACTTGTCTGTTTTCAAGGTCAATCTTGTTTCCCAATACCACGAAAGGGAAGTTTTCAGGATCCCGAGGACTGGCCTGGATGAGAAACTCATCTCTCCAACTCTCAAGGGTTTTGAATGTGTTGGGGGCAGTCACGTCAAATACCAGAACACAGCCGTCTGCACCTCTGTAGAAGGCCACACCAAGAGACTGGAACCGTTCCTGTCCTGCTGTGTCCCAGATCTGCATTGTAACTAGTCTGTCATCCACCATCACCTCCTTTGTCAAAAAGTCTGCTCCTATTGTGGCTTTATATTGACTACTGAATTTCTTGTTCACATACTGGTTCATGAGTGATGTCTTACCAACTCCAGAATCTCCCAGGATGATAACTTTCAGCAACACTTTCTTCCTAGAGGTCATCCTTCAAACTCAGTCGCTCTGCTGGGGCACCGGGACGGGTGCCTCACGAGGACTCCTGAGAAGAAGGAGACGCAAGTGAAGACAGGGACAGAAACCCAAGCTCCGATACCAGCGGTCTCTTTGCCGCTCTCTAGGGCTCCAACACCAAAGCGGCCGCCGCCTTGGGCTTTATGGCCAAGACCAAATTTTGTAATTTTTATTTTAAAACTGAAATGCCTAAATATGAGCACTTATTCTAATCTTAAATTTTAAATCATTCAGAACAGGAATTTTCTACTAATAATAGTTTGTTTTGTTTTTTAGTAACTTGGTCCATATATCTTCACATAATAAATTATACCTTAACGTCATTAATAATAAACTTTTTTCTTAATATTATATGTAGAAAATAATTATGCATTTATAAATTTTTTCTGAATAAGCTTTGCTTGAAACTTTGTTATGCCAATTGAAATGTTTTGCAAATAGTGTATTTGGTTAGTGAAATTTCAGTATTATCTTTATATTCTTTAAAGAAAGATTGCATTTTTTAACCCATTAAGTACTTTGTGAATCATTTTTCATAATACATAGATTTTAAATATATGTTCTATTCTAATTTATATAAAGCTTTAAAAATTTTTGGAAATATTTTATGGCACATAAAATATAAGTATGTTACTTTAACATACTTAGGGTAAAACATAAAACATAAATCTTTTAACCGATAGTTAAAGATTTAGTAAAATGCAGTAGAATTGAATATCTATGTTTAGGAGTTATTTTTCTCCAAATGCCAACAGTGAGTGAAATAATTTGCCCTTTGCTATCAGTCACAGATGCTCCTGTGTAACTGGAGATGCTGCTGAGAATATCATTCATGCCCCAGAGATTGCACTGCGAGTCTGTTTACTTCCTCACTTCTTCACACTCCCATTTATACAAGGTTTTGAATGCCTCATAAATCTTCAAGAATCTGCCCAGCAGTATTTTAAAATCATGATCCCTCATTCACAGGAAACCTAATATTTGAAGCATTCTATAATTACACTTGTAGAGACTAAGTAAAGAAGGAATGTAAATAGAGAGTGAAACAAGGATTTTTCCAAATTATTTTCTTTGATTGAATAGGATTTTAATGTTTAGAACTGCTGTAAAAAGCATTATTTGTGGCTTAAAATAGGGATTGGATTAGGAGAAAGAACATACAAGGAAGGACGGGTAGGCAATGGGTCTGAAGAGTTCGGGACGAGATTTTCCCAATGTTTCATTGTATCTGATGGTTGTAGTTTTCCCTATTGTACCCATACTCCTTTACCTGGCTGTCTTACCTTTGATATCATTTTTTTCCAGGAAGCTCTTTTTACCTTGAATACTGTATATGAAACTTTTAAGTCCCAAACACCCTGTATTTCCCCCTGCCATACAAAATGCACCCCACTTAGAATATTATATTGTAAGCGGCTATTTATTACTAGAGATCTCTTAGGGTAGGAACTATATCCTGCTAACCATTCATCCATATAACTAGGCACGATACTGATGCATTCTTAGTGTGTAATAAGTGTTTGTTGACTGACTGAACGATAAAGTTTGGCCTGAATGAACAGAATGAGTTGTGTGCATTTGAATAGATTAGACATAAAAGATAGGGGAAAGGTAATGAATTCCAGGTCAGAATTTTTAGAATAGAGTTTCTTCCTGTTTTCTGTGCTTGCATTCTGTGCTTAAAAGGATATTTAGCTAGGAAATAGGGTTTCTGAGTTCTGATCCCAGTTTTACAAATAGCTACCTTTGTGATGTTGGACAAGGTTCCTAACTACTTGAAGAATTTGTTTCTGCATTTGTGGAAAGGAGAAACAACCCCATGGTTCACAAGGTCTTGTTATTAATAAAATTATATGTTGACGTGAAAAGTTCCTTGACATCAATCATGGGGCTGAGAAATTATGGGGGAAGAGGAACTCTTACTGGGTAGGAGATGAATGTTGCCTTGTTTGGTCATGTTTCCATAACCTCAGAATCAGGAACAAAAATTAAGAGCTCTCCTGACCCTACGAACGAAATGGCTGAGGAACGTCCATATGTCCTCATGATTTCCAGAGATCCAGAAATGAAATTAAAATGTTCCTGAAACATAGACTTAGTGATGTCAGGAAAAGTTCAAATACACACTGCAGAGGTGCAGAGGTACAGAAATTACAAATTTGCTAGATAATTCTCATGTCACTGAGGAGATGTATTAATTAGGGTAAGGCAAGAACGATTGAATAATAAAATCGCTTAAAGTGAACAGCACAGGTTGATGGAGCAGCTTCTGTCATTCATTTGAGGACCTGTTTCTTCTAGGTCATTGTGTCCTCCTAGGACATTTTGGTCACCTGGAGGGTCAGAGCTAGGTTACTGCCACGTCTGGTTTCCGGATGGTGGGGGAGAAGGGTAAGTAGATAGGAGGGTGTACGTGTGCAATCAATGAAGCACACATTGTTTCTTCTCACTTTTTTTTTTCTTTTTCATGCGAATTCAGTCAAATGGCCATGGTTTGAATCAAGGGATACTCCCTTGTGTGTCTAAGAAACAAGGCAGGATACATTTTGTTGGACAAATAGAAGTCTCTACCAGTGGGTAATCATATTATATGACTTTATTTTAATCAAAAGAGATATATGGTCAAATTCATTCAATATACCTTGTATTAAGTGGTGAAACATTATACACTATCACAAATATTGCACAAACTTCTATGGTGTGCAATGAGGTCTGTCTGGAAAAAGCCAAACCATTGTCAATAAAGCAAGAATGGTTTGTGCGACATTGATGTAACCTGACAGCTAAGGACAGTGGACTGGAACGCACGTGCATAAACAATGCTGACTTCACTGTACTAGTCAGTGAGGGTGGTAGATGCCATTGAGTGAGCATGTGTGCTGCACGGCCCTTGCATTCAAAATGACTGAACAAGTAGAGCAACAAATACACATCAAATTTTGCATTAAGCTTGAACATTCCTCCATGGAAACTATTCAGATGATTCAGAAGGCCGCAGCTATGGGCAACTGATTGGCGTCTTCCTCACAACAACATACCCATTTGTGTATCAACTCTCCTGCAGTTTTTTTGTGGAACATCAAATCACCCAGGTGATTCACTCCCCCCACCCCCAGCCCAGATTTGGCCCCCTGCAAATTCTGGCTTTTCTCAAAACTAAAATCACCTTTGAAAGGAAAAGGCTTTCAGACCACTGACAAGATTTAAGAAAATACTATGGGGTAGCTGATGGCAATTGGGAGAACTGTGTGAGGTCCCGAGATGCCTACTTTGAAGAAGACTGAGGTATCATTGTCCTTTGTACAATGTTTCCTGTATCTTGTATCTTCTTCAATAAATGTCTCTATTTTTCATATTATATGCTGGATACCTTCTGGACAGGCCTCATATAACATGATATAGTATAAACATATGTTATATGGCCATTAAAATGAATGATTTAGTAAAAATATAGCTAATAGCTTGGAAATAAGTTCACAACATGTTGTTAGTTTTAAAGAGCAGTTTATAAAACTAAAAATATTCAATTTTCATAAATAAATTTTGTGTCTTTATGGATAATATTGAAATAATATACACAAATATGTTAATAGCACTTAATTGCTAATGCTTTTGTTTTAGCTAGCTATGTTTTGTAATTTTCTCAATGAATATGTATTTATTATATAAATAAATAAATTTTATATATAAAAATTAAATAGAAAGATTCTGAAATAGATCTCAGGAAAATTTAATTTCAAGTTTATTCTACTTCAGCAATGCTTTGGCTAGAATCAGTAATTTCTCTGGCCAAAAGCTTCTGAGTAGCTTATGATAACATGAAGAAAGTTTGCCAGAATTTAGGGGAGAAAATGTCAGAAGGGAGGAATTAAAGCAGCTGGCCTGTGATCTGTTTCTCTCACGATTCCTAGGGGCGTTCCAGGGGGAAAGAAACCAAGGCAGATAGCTGGTGTTCTCTTCTTGTAAACAGGGTATAGGGACCTGTGAGCAAATATACTAGTATTTGCTAGGAGGCGAATTCTTATCTAAAAAGTACATTTAGTGGGATATCTCACTTTTACATTTTGTTATCAACCCTACAAAGTGCAGATGTATAAGTGTAGCTTCCTGGAGAATGTTTCATAAGGTACATAACTCTTATGGATATAAAATGCAGATGTTTCATAATTTTAACATTCCCAGTTTTGTGAGGCAATCCACAACCCTCATTTAGAGGTTTTGCTGTTATACTGGCCAGAAAGTATAGGCTTAATGAAAGACGGAGGCCCCGTGGAGCCATGCAGCATGTGGTAGACCTCTCTTGCTGGCTTATATTTTTAAAAATGTTAATAAAGTTTGATACTGGGTATATTAGTCTGCTAGGGCTGCCATAATACAGTACCATAGACTGAGTGGCTTAAGCAAGAGAAATTTATTTTTTCACAGTTCTGGACTCTAAGATGAAGTAAGATTCCAAGACTCCTTTTGGTCAGAGATGATGTGGCAAGATAAGATAAATGGATGGATAGATGTCAGATAGATAGATAGATAGATAGATAGATAGATAGATAGATAGATAGATAGACAGATAGATAGATGAGAGGTAGATAATAGATAATTCTTCAAACACTTGATTCACATCCAGCATGGAGAGAGACTTCCACTGCTAGAAGTGTGCAGGCACTGAACCTGGAGAGAGAAGAGTGGATTCACACCTTCGATAAGACACACAGTCTAGGGCACCCTTCAGTGAGTGGGTTAGCTGGCTAGCACTAACAACAAAACACTACATACTGGGTGGCTCAAACATCACAAATTCATTTTCTCACAGTTCTGTAGGGCCGAAGTCCAAGATCAACGTGTTGGCAGCTTTGGATTTTCCTGAGCCCTGTCTCACTGGCATGCAAACGGCTACCTTCTCAGCATGTCACCACTTGAAATTTTCATCCCTGGAGTCTCTTCCCCTCTAATCAGGACGTCAGTCCTAATGGATTAGGGCCCCTTCATATAACCTCATTTAACCTTAATTTTTTCTTTGCAGATCCTACCTCCAAATACAGTCACATTCTAAAGTGAATGACATATGAATTTTTTTGGGGGGGGGGCACAATTCAGCCCCTAAGACTGGTTAGGATCACTAATCTACATGTATCTGATTTGAAATTTAATTCTTCATCTTAACTCAGAAAAATAAAATACTTAGAAGTTGTGATACTCTCTCAGTGATATCTGCTGTGCTATTATTAAAATAGTTACATGTTGTAACAAATTCACCTAAAACGTCTTATCACAAAACCCATAAAAGCATAAAAATGTAAAGTAAATGTCTGAAATGTTTGAAATGAAAAGTGCAACATTTACAAATAACTATTTCTTATCTCCATGGTGCAGCTGGTTAAACACTTTCATCCTCCACTTATTTATGCCTCAATATTGGCTATTTCCTTACTTGTTTCCCCAGCTATGTTATACCAGGTAACACGCATTTACCACTAGGAAACTTGATTCCTGTTATAAGTGGATATCATAGATGTTTAATTAAACAGATATAAGTTTTTCTTTTCCAAATCAAAGTAAAAGGAAATAAAAATAGAAACTTGACATTAGTATCAGTTTTTCTTTTTTATACCAATTCATAAGCAGTATCCATATGGGATTCATTCAACAGTTAGAATTTCAGTCAACATTTAACCAAAGTAATTTAGTCTTGAATTTAATTGGTTTTTGTCCCTTTCTTTCTGCTTTAAAGGAAGCACTTTCTCTGCTCTGTGGTGTAATCAGATTTTTTATTTTATGCATTTAATCTTATCCCAATACTCCCAGGAATACCCTTCTGTGCTTCTTTTGGCCTTGCTGTAAATCACCCTCTGCTGATAATGATCACCATTTGGAATTATGAGCATTTATTTACCCATTATGCAAGTGCTTCCTATCCGCTGGAGCCAAGGTGGGGTGGAGCACGCTTCCCTTTTCCTTGCTTCCTTATCCCTCAGTCCCTATAAGGCTAACATCCAAGTCTGCACAGGTTTACAGCAGGGCTGCACCAAATTTCGGCCCATGTCATGACACAGCCGAACTCAGCTACTTCCTCTTGGTTCTTGCCCTTTGGTAACTGAATAGCTGAATATCTACTTCAATGTCGGGGGGCTTTAACGCAGCCCCCCGGTCCACCACGGATGAAGAAAAAGACTACCAAGACATGATCTGCTTGGGGAGGAAAGGTGGCTGCTTCTCTCAAAGGAGAAGGGCCTTGATCCTTTCCCTCCATGGGCTTTTATTAGGTTCATTCACATAGGAATGCAGATAAAGCTCATCAATCATTGTCAGCCAGTAAGGATTAAACAATACAGGATTTACAGAGAACTTCAAGGGCTTAGTCTGAGCTACAGCCAATCAGCTAAATCAGCTAGAGGGCCATAAAACTTTAGGCGCCAGACTCATCTCAGGTCTGGACCCTTATCTTTTAAGCTGAGGGTACAGATTAAGTAGGTTTCACAGGAATGTACATATTTTTCTTAGGCCTGATTCCCCAGGGAATCCACCCCTCCCAGCACAGGACTGCACCGCCCTCTGTTATCACTTCAGGCTCAAGTCAGACAGGGAAGTAAAGCAGCCAAGAGATTAGGAGACTTCTTGCAGACAGAGTGAGGACTCAGGCTATTTCAAAGCCGAGGGGCGAGGCTCCATCACCCCCTTTTGCCACAGCCCCTCCGAGTCCTTCCCCGCGAGCTTATCCCTGGTGACCAGAGCCTGTCTTAGGTTGATCCTCCCTTGAAGATTCTTACCAGTCATTGGCTAACTGGCCAAGCTCAGGGCCAAGCAGGGTGAAGTGGGCAGAGGTGGCACTTCTGCCAGGGAGATAAGCTTTGTCTCCTTCATGGCTTATGGTCCCAACTCTGACTCAGCCTTAACCATGGGGGGTTACAGCCATGGTTGGGAAACCAGGCAGGGCGGTTCCCAATACTTCAACATCATGGAAATATCATCAAGACAACAAACACAGAAATGCTGTCAAGCACTTTGGAAGCATGTCATGCTTTATTCACAAATGCCAGCTTTGTGTTTAGCACAGGCCATGTTGCAGAATTACTGTAGCAAAGAGAAAATGGGCCTCTGTCATCCTTCTTTAGTAATGGAAAATCTGCAAGATGTGCAAAAAATATTGAAAAATTCTTATCATGCATTTTTATAATAGTTCAAATAATTTGAAGAGCAGTGATTACATGTTTAAGAGATTTCTTTAACAAATAACACTTTAATATTACCCTTACTGGTGTAACTATATAACAAATGGCGTATTAATGCTAAAGTAGACTTACTAATAACCAATGATTGCTCTAGAGAAAAAAAATAAATAGTTCACTGGAAAACACTGAACCACACATACTGGTATCTCCTTGTATTCAAGTATTTCTTCCATGATGATTGATTGTGTCTTATCCCTGGAAAATAATCCCTAAAACTGGTAGAGATGAAATTAAATCTGAGATGTAGTAAGGAATTCAGAGGCAATTTTGTTATCGTGAAGTCTATTGCAACATTTAGAGATCAGAGATTTAAGGGCATTTTCTTCCAGTGATTGTGTTACGTATCACAAATGCAAACAAAAAGTCAAAACTAAACATCAGAATGAAGGGCAATAAATCCACTCCTGTAAATATTCAGAAAGCATCTTTCCAGTCGTGTACAGAGTTTCAGTTTGTGGGATTATTGCGATGGACTTGCAATGTCAGCATCAATCAAATCTTCAAGCCTAAAGAAGAGTTGTCTTTAATTGGTATTATTAGTTATAAAAGAAAACAAGAATTTTTGCAACATCACCCTTGACTATAACCTATTGAGTTTAGCTGAACCAAAACACACCTTGTTCTACTGATCTCATTAAAGTGAGCATCTGTTGAGTACTCAACGTAGTATCTGCAGGAGGAATTTAAAAAGTGAGAGTGCTGAGAATTATTCTTCCTGTAAAACCAAAATATATCCACACAACCTTGACACTACCCTTTTAAAAATTATAGCTATAGTACAATTCCACAATTTTCAGATGGTTTAGCTTTATTTGTATATCCCAAAAATTTCATTCTGTGGTGGTGATATTCAGCTTTAGTCTTGGCTTGGGATACAGTTTGTGATTTTAACACTCAGCCTTTTATCAGGTAGCCAAAAGGTGTATTCATTCGACTTTAAAATACACCTTTCTTTGCCAAAGTCTCAGGGTAATACATGAAGGAAATTATTCTGTATGAAGTTAAAGGTTAAAGTGCCAGCTCACGTGGTCTTCCCTTGGGCCTCCGGAGGGGAGACCCCGGTGAACATCCCCTCACTCATGACCTGGATTTGTTGACTTAGGTGGGCATGGCTTTTCTAAGCAGCCTTTTTATCAAGCCCCTCACTCTGAAACTCAGATCTTTTCCCACAGCCAGACAGCCTGCTTCCTGGCTTCTTCCACCTTCCCCCTGTGCCAGCCTCCACTCTGGGTGGCAACATTTCAAGATATGCCCAACACTAATGGTCATTAGCTCTTAGTTTCACAAGCATCTGGGAGGTTTGTTTGATGAACGCAGGAGATGTGCTGTAGGTGGGCACCCCTGCCCCTCCCATGGAACAAAGAATTACTTTCTTTTCAGCTTAAGTTTCCTGTTCAATACTGCTCCAGTACCACCTGCTGGTCCTTTACTCTCACATAATAAATACTGACCTATTAAAGTGATACCACTTTTCCAAGGACAAACATTAGTGTTTTAAGAGACTATATACTTTTACATTATATTTAAAAAATAATATTGCCTGCATTAGCAATGTCTCTGCCCTGCCCTTGCAGTATATGTTTCCTCAGTGTTGCTCTGAGGGGTTTTTAATTCCTTTTCTACTCTCTCCATGACCCACAGGAATCATAAAAATGTAAATTAGCCTTTAATGTCCACTTTTATTGAGATCTAGGGACACACTCTCTATCCCATTCCACTCTTTGGAGTCAACGCCTACCTTGATTTAAAGGAAACAAATGAAAGCTGGTGATTGCCAGTATGTCCTACAACTGACCCATGGGTAAATAAAGACCTGAATAGGCACGTGACTGCACCACAGAGCAAACAGGCATACTTGGGAACAAAACTAGAATTAAAGTAATAATAATTCGCAATTCCACTTTGCAGTGCAGGTAATTTTATCCTACCCCATCTTCCAGAAGGTAAAACAGCTGTCCTGAAAAGGTCCCCTGGGAGAGCTGAGACTAGAGAATTAGAAACAAGGAGGACTCTGGGGACCAAGGCTACCCAGCAACTGTTAAATTAACCAACCAGAAATACACGGTAACAAACAAGTTAAAACTGGGCCTGCTGCAATGATGGGCTGCAGAAAGGACCAGATCTTTGGGTCCACTGGAGGAAGCAGACAGCTGAGCCGAGCAGGAAGTTGTTCATGGAAATTTAGGAATTTGGGTGTTCTTAGCCTTCTAACGAGGTATTAATGATCTGCTGTTCCAGAACCTGCAAGAATAGATGTGCTTGTTTCTAGGTACTATGTTCGTTTGCTCATTCTTTCATTCCTTCCTTCCATCCCTTTTTGAGTTCTAGGCTTTGGAACTATCTATAACAATAAAATAGGTGAGAATCGTTATTATCACAGAGATGGCATTCTTTAGGGGAAAGACAGACAGTAAAAAATAAGCGTAGTTTGGATGATAATAGGTGCTATGAAGAAAAAGCACCAAAGAAAAAGGGATAGCCTGGTCAGTGGGTGTACAGATTGCAGAGGCTGGTTCCTGATGAGGCCGTGTTTGAGCAAATCTGAAGTGAGATGAAGGAAGGAGTTCTCTTAAGATCTGGAAGAAGATAGCTGCTAAACCATCAAACCATTTACTATCATTGCTTTTATTCTTTATTAATATCCTATTTGGAACAGCATGAAATTTTAGCACATCATTGGCTTCTGTCAGTTTTGAGTAAAGAAAAATTACTCCAATTTTAGAGCAATTATTTTATTCACATTTATATATGTGAATGCTGGTTGTTCCTAAATTGCAATTATTATTAATTATAAAGCAATCATATCCCCCAAACAGCAAATCTTTGTGGGAAATAAAACATTTTGATATAGGAATTTTCAACATGTTCCATGCAAATTTATATAAATAAAACTTATTTATTTGGCCATTCATGAAGCTTTGTGATTATACCTAATATAGCTAGATCCTGTGCAGATGTAACTATAGTATATATTTTAAAATTAAGTAATAATTTGCATATATTAAATGGCATAGAATTTAAGTATTGTACTATGAATTTTGATAGATGCATAAATGTATGTACTGTGTCCTCTGGTGATTAATTCCTTCAGGTGTTATACATATGTTTTTACTCACATTCTTTTAAAATGTTTTTACTCACATTCTTTTAAAAGATATTTTTTCTGGTACATATATCTAGGTTGATAGCTTTATTCCTTTAATAGGTTAAAGGTATTCTTTCACTAGATTTTTAAAATTTTTTTATTTTTACTTTTAATATATAATCTTTATTATATTTTTCCATTACCAGTTAGTCCCCTTATATCTCCCACACCCCCTAGAACTTTTTTAGACAAGAAATCTGTTATCTGTATCTTTATTTTCCCATAAGTAACATGTCTTTTATTTTTCTGGCTACTTTTAAGACTTTTCTCTTTATTACTGGTTTTGAAGAATTTGATAGTGATGAATTTTGATGTCATTTTTAATGGTTTATTTTTTTTCCAATTATAGTTGATATACATTGTATCAGTTTCAGGTGTACACCTCAGTGATTAGACATTACATAACTTACTGGTAATCATCCTGATAAATCTCACTCTATGTATATTCTAATAACCACACATAGTTACTAGAATAGTATTGACTATTTTCCCTATGCTGTAGTTTACATCCTCTATTCTGTAACAACCAAGTTGTACTTAATCCCTTCACTTTTTTCATCCATCCCCCACCCGCCTTCCATCTGGTAACCGTCAAAATGTTCTCTGTGTCTATGAGTCTGTTTCTGTCCTGCTTGTTCATGTATTTTGTTTTTAGATTCAATTTTTGATAGATATGTATTTATTGCCATTCTTGTTCATATTTTTTAACTATTTTTTCTTCTTAAAGAAGGCCCTTTAACATTTATAGAAGACTGGTTTGGTAGTAATGAACTCCTTTAGCTTTTTCTTGTGTGGGAAGCTCTTTATCTGTCCTTCATATCTAAATGATAGCTTTACTGAGTAATCTTGGTTGTAGGCCCTTGCTTTTTATCATTTTGAGTATTTCTTGCCAATCCCTTCTGGCTGCAAAGTTTCTGTTGAGAAATCATTTGACAGTCTTTTGGGAGCTCCCTTGTAGGTAATTAACTGCATCCCTCTTGTTGCTTCTAAGATTCTATCTTTGCCTTTAACCTTTTGAATTTCAATTATGCTGTGTCTTGGTGTGATCCTCTTTGGGTTCATCTTATTTGGGATTCTCTCTGCTTCCTAAACATGTATGCCTGTTTCCTGGACCAAGTTAGGGAAGTTTTGTTATTATTTTAGTAAATAGGTTTTCAATCTCTTGTTCTGTCTCTTCTCCGTCTGGCATTCCCATGATGTACCTATTGGTACACTTGAAGTTGTTCCAGAGGCTCCTTACACTGTCCTCATTTTTTCTTATTTTTTTTCTTTTTGCTGTTCTGATTTGGTGTTTTTACTTCCTTATATTCCAAATTGCTGATTTGATTCTCAGCATCATCTACTCTACTGTTGAGTCCCTGTATATTATTCTTGTCATTGGTGTTCTCACAGGTAACAAGATCCATCTAATTAATATATTTGACTTCTGTCTTATTTCCCCTTAACATTTATTAGGATGTGTCTTGAAAATGGTAATCCTGTACAGTATTTTAGAGATTGTGTGGTGTACTAGTGAATGTCAGAAGACTAGAAAAATATATTTCAGATACTAGAACATCCTAACTTATGTATGCTATATTGTAGTTCTGTGAGTCATCCTCAAAAATTAGGAATACTAATTCTTCAATCTTATGTAACTATTAGTAGGCATGATACCATGTTGCATATCATGGAAAATTTCCCTTTGTCATCTAACATATATGTTACTTTCCCTAAATATTATTTTTTTTCCCAATAGTCTAGTTTATAGGTTAAATATATCTGGGTTAATTTACTCTTGATGCATTGGCTGGTTGGTTTGAGGTAAACCATACTTTCCCATTTACCTAGACATCTATATAATCTCTTTTAAAGTCTAACAAACAATTATATTACATGTTTATAAAATGCTTGGAATTTTAACTACTGAATATTGCACCTGCTAAGTATATAGTAAGAAAAAAAGAAGCAATAAATTATATAAGGGGGAATACTTTAAGAAAACATTTTTAGAGCTATTCACCTCCATTAAAACCGGTGAATTACACTGGCTCACAGAGGCAGAAAATGCATTTCATCTCTCCACTGACCACAACATCTGCTGAATCATAAATATTTTCTTCCTAGCATTGAGTCTGTTTCCTCTTCAGTGGGTTCTCGATGACACCGGAGCATTTGAGGTGATTTCTGGTTCCTTTCCATGATGAAAATGTTAAGTGTTAACTTGGAAACTCTAATTTTACCTGTGATTTTCCTAGAACTATCAAACTATGTCAAGGAAGAAGGGAAACAAGCTGATAAGATTTAAGTACATCTCTATTATATAAAGATGTTTAATGCTAATATGAAAATAAGCAATTAGTAATTTTTTGTATTCTGGTCTTAGACCATATTGATTCTTCCACACATAAAAATGAGAGTTGATCTTAGGTAGTTAAAATAAAATTACCTTTATTAAAACATTTACATGATAATTTTGAAATATTATGTGATTTATGATTCAGAAAAGTAAGATCATTTGACATTCTCAAGCTGCATTTTTGTAGGCTGCAAGATTTTAAATTTAATATAAAAAGTCAGTCCTGGTATAAAAATAGTAACAGTTATTATGTACAGAATAGTTATTATATGCCAGGTATTATGGGACTCTATATTTATTTTTCATAATGAACTCAAAGATTGTTTCAAGTATAATCCTCATTATATAGGTGATAAAATTAGATGTCTATAGATAGTAATTACAGGTAGTAATTATAGATAGTAATTATAGGTTCAAGGTCACACAAACCATTAAGTGGCATAAAAAATATTTGAAACTGGGAGTCTTCCAACATGAAATCTTATGCCCTTGTCCTATACAATTAAAATTTTTTTTAAAGAATTAACTTGTTATAGCACAAATATATTAGCTGAGGAAATCTAACTTCTAAGCAATAAAGCAGTTACTATTCCCTATTATTACTGTGGGAGAGAGAAGCAAAGAGGTACAAACAGGAAATATTCTAATTACTTTTCAGCCCATTCTGACTGCATGTGATTTCTGATCAAGTGGACTACTCAATCTCCATGTTTCTTTTATATTTCATTTATTTATATTCTCTTTTTATTAGTCTCTATAATCCTTTCTGATTTAGTACACTGTTATTATTGTATCTTTGGAGATGAATATTTAAATAGTTTCCAGCCCATTGTATTTTCTAACATACACAGCCATGCCCTGCTTAATGACAGGGCTGTGTTCTGAGAAATATGTCCTTGGGTGATTTTGTAGTTGTGCAAACATCAAAGTGTACTTACATTAACCTAGATGGGATAGCCTCCTACACACCTAGTCTATATGGGATAGTCTGTGCGCCTAGGCTACAAACCTGTTCAGTATGTTGCTCTACAAAACAACATGAGATTAAATCAAGCACAAGAGAACATTATGTAATCAAGAGATGCAGGACACATGAGATACAATGAGGCGGCTGCCGGTATAAATGCATACTATTTTACAGAAACTTTTTTATTAAATAGAAAGTGTATACTCTAAAAGAATGATTAAAATATAGTAGATACATAAACTGGTAACATAGTTATTCATTATTAGTATCAAGTATCAATGCACTGAATGTAATTGCACAATATGAGTCACACTTCCACACAGCTGACAGTGAAGCAGGTTTCTCTATGCCAGCATCGCCACAAACACATAAGTAATGCATTGCCCTGTGACGTTACCATGACTACGACATCACTAGGCAATAGAAATTTTTCAGCTCCTTTATAATCTTACAGAACCACCGTTATATGTGCGGTCTGTCATTGACTAAAACGTCATTATGCAGAGCATGTCTATACTTCCCATATTATCAGATTTCTTTCAGCAGGGCTTTCGCTGCTTCCTATGCACTTTTACATGTACAAACATATTTTGTTAATGACTTTTATTTCTTTTAATATTTTTACCTGAGTTTTTGATTAGTCATTTAATTTCTAAACATCTGTGGATATCTAGCATATTTCAGAGAGCTTAAAGCATTTTTTATTTGGTCCATTAAACCTTTTTGAGACTTGTTTAGAATATGCTAATTTTTAGAGTTGCCCCATGTATATTTACTTACTGGTTAGCTGTGTTGATTACCAAATGAAAGAGTATTATTGTATTACACATTAATTATAAATTGTCTGTTTCTTTTAAATTCCATTAATTTTAGTTTTTATGTTTGGGACTATGTTATTATGTGCATACAGATTTAGGGTTGTTAAATCTACCTTGTGGCTTGACCCCATTACTTTGTTTACTGTGATGCACACTGCTTTAGAGACTACTTTTGGTTATGTTAGTATAGGCACACCAATTACATCTACTGTGGTTTGGATGGAAGCTTTGTTACACAAGGTCACTTTAATCCAATAAAGCATTGAACCTACTCGATGTGTTTTAGACTGTCAAAAAAAGAAAAAAAGGATTTATTTCAGCATTGTCCTTAACATCCTATGATGTAGTATACGAGGGGGACCCTCCCCCAAACGGGAATTACCTTCTGGAGGGTGGGCCCCTTGTAGCCTCACAGGCATCCCCTGTTATGTGAGTGTTCTGGCAACCCATCTGTATCCGTATACCAGCTGGCGTTGTTGAGAGAGGCTGCATTTGTCTTCAGTGAATTCTTTTGGAGACTCTTTCAGAGTGGTTGCCCATTTCATGATGGGTGATTTATGAGCACACCTGCCCACATTGCACTGAGTGTTCAGCAGTTTTTGACCAAAAACTACATGACCCCAGTGCCCCAACCCCTATTCACCCCATCTTGCCACCAGCAAGTTCTTTTTGTTTCCCTGATGTAAAAACATTTCCTCACGGGGAAATGTTTTGCCTATGTGGATGAAGCAAAACAAAAAAGTGACAGAAGCACTAAAAGGCATCAAAACCTGTTCCACACAGCTCAAAAACTGTTCTGAGCAGTGGAAAAAACATCTTGATAGGAGTAAATTCTCGGTTTCTGGGGTCCCCACTCGCAGCTCATATATTAGTTTTCTGTGACTGCTGAAACAAATGAGTACAGAGTTAACGTTTTAAATCAGCACAAACTAATTATCTTATAGCTCTGGAGATGAATTCTCTGTAATGAACTTTACTTGGCTAAAACCATGGTTTTGGCAGAGATGTGTTCCTTCTGGAGGTGTTAAGGGAAAAGATATTTCCTTGGCTTTTCGAACTTCTAGAGGCTTCCTTTGTTCCTTGGCTCATGATCCACCTTCGAAATTTTCATTTTTAAAGCCTGCAAACATATCACTCCAAACATTCTTCCCTCCTCTTTAATTCACCAAATATGTGCCATAGCTAGGGAAAGGCAATAGCAGCAACCATAAAAATGACAGATGACAATGACAAAAATAGGAATGGGTAATCACACATTTATTTTTCTGCAGGACAATGTAGGCATCAATATTGTAAAAGTGATGCGACACGCATTTTTCATTTGCGTGGAAGAAATGTGTGTAGTTAAGGTACTTAAACAGGTAGGTCGCTCCTTTTGGAGTCAGCCCTCCTGCCTCCAGCTTCCCCGGGCCGTGGCGACCTCCACTAACCTGGATGGGCCTTCCCCATTGGCCACCATAAAGCTCTCCCAGTCCTGCCGCTGCCTTGGGTTTGAATCTCTGCCAAATGCAAGTGGTGGGCCGTGGCATACTCCCCCCTCTTGCAATCAGTAAGTAGTTCCTGTCCTGGTATGAGTGATCTTCATTTAACTCCACAGAGGTTATTTTTTGGTTGTGTTCTGTACTTGCCCTCCAGCGCCAGAATATTCCCCTGCCACTCCCCTGCGTTCTAGAAACTAGTATCTTTGTGAGGCAAGGGTCTGAGGGGGGTTGGCACTGGCATGTTCTGCTGCCCCGCCAGGGATCGCCCACCTGTTTCCTCTGAGTGCACAGGGCCTTTCAGCCCCAGGCTCAAACACGGTGAACAGGAATGGTGTGCGCGGGCCCTAAGGCCGTAAACGTGTCATTCTCTCCCAGGGTTTCCTCCTGCCCTCACAATTAGTATATGTGTGTGGGACAAGGACACAACGTAGGAGCAGGCTCTAAGTACACACTGCAGGGTTGTTAGTGGCAGTCACCAAGCTGTATAGCAGGATTCTAGGGCTTTTTTTATCCTGTTCAAGTTCATTACTTCTGTGCCTCATTTGTTGAGAGTTTCATCATGAAGGGATGTTGAATTTTGTCAAGTGCTTTTTCTCTGTCAATTGAGATGATCATATGATACAAAAATTTTAAATTCTCAAAGAAGGACATGCCTATTGATTTTAGAGATAGGGGAAGGGACAGAGAGAGAGAGAGAGGGAGAGGGAGAGAACCATCGATAATGAGGGAGTAACATCAATTGGTGCCTTTCCTGTGCGCTCTGACTAGGGACCAAATCTACAATCCAGGCATATGTTTTGATAGGGAATCAATCTCACAGCCTTTGGTTTATGGGACAACACTCCAACCAACTGAACCACACTGACCAGGGCAAGACGATCATGTAACTTTTATTTTTCATTCTATTAATGCGGTCTATCACAGTTACTGATTTGTGCATGCTGTACCATCCTTGCACCCAGGGGAAAATCCCAGCTGGTCATGGTGTCTGATGCTTTTAAGGTGCTGTGGAATTTTATTAGCTGGTATCTTGTTGAGGATTTTACATCTAGAATCATCAGGGATGTTGGTCTGTAATTTTCTTTTCTTATGTGTCCATGTCTGGCTGTGGTATCAGGGTGATGCTGGCCTCCTGTATGTTTGGGAAGGTTCCCATCTCTTCAATTTTGGGGGGAAAGTTTGAAAAGGATTTGTGTTCATTCTTATTTAAATGTTTGTTAGAAGTCACCAGTAAAACCATCTGGTCCTGGGCTTTTCTTTGGTGGGATTTTTTTTTCTCTTGATTACTGATTCAGTGTCCTTGCTCATTCTATTTGTTCATAATTTACTCTTCATAGATTTTATGTTTCCAGTAATTTATCCATTTCTTTTAGGTTATTGAATTTATTTACATATAATTGTTGATAGTAGTTTCTTATGATCCTTTGCATTTTTGTGGCAGCGGTTGTTACGTATCTTTTTTCATTTGTAATTGTATTTATTTGAGTCTTCTCTCTTTCTTGGTTAGTCTAGTTAAAGGTTTGTCAATTTTATTTACTTTTTCAAAAAACAACTTGTAGTTTTATTTATCTTTTCTATTATTTTTCTGGTTTCTATTTCTGCTCTGATCTTTATTATTTTCTTCAGTCTGCTAACATTGGACTCGGTTTGTTCTTTTTTCTAGTACCTTGAGGTATAAAGTCAGGTTGCTTTAGTGAGATCTTTCTTTTTACTTAATGGAATGGAGGCACTTCTTGTTTCCCTTTACATTCTCTGTACCTAGCTCAGTGCTTGTAACATCTAGTCAATGTTGTTACTAAGTGAATAAGTAAATAGATAATTCCAAAAATGATCTGTATCTGATACAAAACTGTAAGAAATTTAAAGAGAATACTTTAAACAAATGGAATGACAGCATTAGACTTACTCTTACAGCTGGATCTGCGGCAGGGGTTCAGGGGAGAGCACGTGTGATTTTGTAACTAAACAAAAATAGGTTTGGTTGCCTGTTGCCACAAATGCCAAGTTCATGAAGCAGACGCTGATGCAAAATGAAAGAGGTTTTACTCAGGTGCTGTGTGACCTGGGAGAATGCCAGACACCTGTCTCAAAGCCCATCTCCTCTTTCCACCATGGAAAAAGTCCCGCCATCCTCAGCAAGGACAGGAAAAAAGCCAGTGTCCAGAGTTCCTGTTCTATTTCAAAGTACAGTGCACTGGAGTCCGCAGGCAGCTGTTGAGCAGTCTTAGTCCTCATCCAGGTATTGTAGCTTGTTCCCCCTTGCTGTCCATTTCAGACTTCCTCCTGGAACCTGCATGTGGAGCCTGTATGGCCATGGGCCATGCAGCTGCTAGGGCTACATGTTTGCAAACACACCAGGAAGTGTATCACTAGGTAGGCAAGAAAGAGAGCAAGAGGCTTCCTCCTGGAGGCCATGGGCCATGTGGGAGAGAACATGAGGGAGTGAGTATACTGTGCAAATGCAGATCCTGAGCAAAAGGAGCTTCTTTGTTCCCCTGGGATTATATTAGTTTGGGTGAGGTATGGACCACTGCTTACTCAAAATAACCAATCAACTTTTCAAACTTCTGTGTGCTTTGGGTAGGTCTACCTCTTAACCAATTACTTTTTTTCCCTGGCTAAACTTACAGGCCTCATTGGTCCAGATACCCCCCTGAGCCATTTTTACTTCATGGTGCATGTGTCTGCCTTTCCCCAGTCCCACCCCCAATCTGGTACTGAGGGGTGGACTTTTTTCTATCCAATTATCTTGCTAGCTTTTGGCATACACAGTGTACTAACCTTCCCCTGCCACCATCTTGACTCCCTGACACTCCCACTGTTTTACGGTAACAATCTGTCACACAGGATCATGGTTAAGCAGTATTTGAAGCTATTTCTTCAGGTAAGGTATATTGAGCTTCAGGTGCTATGCTAAATACTAGAAATATAAAGCCAATATCACCTTGTTTTGCCCTGGAAGGGCTCATAATTTAGTGTGCTTGTTTAAAACAGCGGAGGTGGATATCAGTAAGGGAATTCACATCCAAGGGTCAGAATCTGAGTGTGGGGACCTCAGAGCATCCTGGAAACCTTGGGACAGGAAGTGGGAGAAAGGAGCCTGAAGTCTCCTCTCCTCATTAGCTTTTCGAGCCCCTGCAGCAAAGGTGACTACTGCAGTATCTGGGAGGTTGCGGGGCTGACCTTGGAGCCCAGGCACTGGGTGATTAAGATAAGCTTAACTACTACGCAGGAACATGAACCTGATGGATGTGAGTGCCCCCTGAAGTCGGCGCAGACCTTATCTCCAGGGGAACAGCGGACACTTAGAGGGGATGGGACTTCTGGGCTCTGTGGCTCGGAGTGCTCTATCTTCAGGACAGTCAGGCTGCACAGTCGTCCCCCTGTGGGGACAAAGCCATGCGACCTTCATGCCTCCTTGTTTAAAACTGTTAATAATGTATGCTCCATTTGAAATATTCAACATGGTAGGTGTGATTAAACTGAAGAAAGATTAAGGTCAATTGCTGCTTTATTTAAACTTCAGCTTGTTGTATTCTTATTAAGGGAAGGGACTGACAGTGCTTAAAAGTTCAGTGGGGCCAAGAGCATGTTCTCGTTCCAGAAACGATGTTGCAGCCCACGTGGGGTCTGTCATAGGCACTGTAAGGTAGTCCCCTGTCGGGATCTGGGCAGGAGCCTGGCCACTTAAATCACTTCTGAAAGAAAGGGGCGCACCCTGATTGCCCTGGAGGCACATGTAGCAAGCTCTGGTGGGTGCTGCTGTGCCCGCGACCCTTCTCTCAAGCTCTTCAAAACGATACTTCAGATTGACCCAGCTAGTAGCCAAGGTAGCTAACAGACCAGCTTTCAAAGAAGAGGTGTTCCATTTAACATCCATTTGACATCTTGCAAAACCCTTATCTTTAAATCTTCCTTCTTGTGCATAACACACATTCCGTTTCAGAAAGGCTCAGTCCTCAGAGTGGTCCTCTGCAGGACAGAAGTGCCACGGAGCCCATGCCAGCAGAGGGGTGGGCATGAAGGAGAAAGAGAGAGGATTAGGAGAAGCAGGTTAGTCCTCGTGGTGTAACTTCTCTGAGCTGGTTCCTTCCCTGGCACTGGAGGATGAAATTTGCTCTGCCTCCCTAGCGGGGTCACAGAGTATATCCAGTTCGACACTGCTGTTTAGAGAGACCTTGCAGAGATGGGATCCAAGTCGCATCTGGGCTGGGGTTTTATATCTACCACTTACTCTCGGGGACCCTATGACAAGTGACTCACCTTCTGCGTGCCTCAGTTTCTTCACTTGTAAAGTAGGGATAATAGTGGATCATAGTACCTGCTTATATAATGGTTTCTCAGGCTTAATGTTTTAATCTATGAAAAGAGAAGAGTGCCAAGCCCAATGTAGAACCTCAAGAAAAGGTAGTTATTTCACAAGTTATTACCATGATAGTACACTTGACCCTTGAACAACACTGGGTCTCAGGATGCAAACCTCCCTGGGAATTGAAGTTCCATGTATGATTTTCAACTTTTTCAAAACTTAAGTTGTCCCTCAGTATCTGCAGGGCAGTGACATCAGGACCCTGTGTTGATACCAAAACCCGTGCATGCTTAAGTCCCCCATTCACAATGTGTAGATCAGTGCAGACTGTCAGCCTTCTGTATCCCCTGATCTCCAACTGTAATCAAAAACAGTGCAGGTATTTATTGAAAAAAATTAGCATTTAAATGCAAACCATGTTCTTCAAGGGTCACTTGTATTATTATTACTCCTGGTATTGCCTTCATAACCATTAGCCAAGGGCACTGTGGGAAATGCCCATTGGAACTCACGGAGCCCATTCGATGGGGATTTGTTACTGGATCATCTTGTCAGAATTCAATTGCCCTTAGTGAGAATTTCACCCTAGCACCTCCTGTTCCCACGTGCTAAACATTGATAATTGACATTGGTGATTATGGCCAAGACTCAGAAAAAGCAAATATATCAAGTTCAATAAAACATCGGTTTTACATACATTCATCTGCTTTCTAATTTATTGAAACCAGGAACTTGTGCAGGACAGCCAAGTGAACACTCCAGAGACTCCTACCAGCCAAGCACATGTGCCATAGTCATTTCAGGGGCCAAAGGATGTCCTAACTCACTTTAAAAATTATAACCACAAAACCAGCACCCTGCACAACAAAATTGTTCTCATGTATTATTATAAATCAGTATCTTCCCTCTTGTCCTCCCTCTATAAGTAAGACAGAATTCTAATTTACTTATCTTTCCTTTTGTGAATCAACTAATTTTATCTTGTTATAAAAGAATTCTAATTTGCTGTCTTGGAACCAGCCAAGAAATAGACATGAATCCGCAGAGTGGAGATTATGGAGTAAAGTTTGGCTGACCTCATGCCACAAACTAAGCTGCAGTCCACTTAAACTGCCAGCAACGATAAATTCAGCAACTGTGCTTAAAGGACACGGGGATGGCCTTGGCCAGGATGGAGGATCTGCTAATGAAAAACACTGAGCCTCTTCTTCCTGCTGCTGTCCTGCGCAAGGGGGCTGCCCCCTGCCTGACCCTGCAATTTGTCATATTCCAGCTCCCACGCTAGTATCATCAGAGAGATGCCCTAAGGTGGTGACAGTTTGTATTCCTCTGCTCATTTGACAGCAGGTGAGGGTGATAAAGTCAAAGGAATTACTACTAAGAGATCACATTAAAATGTTCTTGAGACCTGTGTGTAGTCAGAGGTGGGTTGACTTCCAAGACACATCTGTGAGGGTGGATATTATTTTTCTTTTAACTTGAGGTCATTTTGTCTGGCACTTCCTATTCCTGTAGGCCAGTAATGGTTTCACTCACAAAGTGACCCAATGCACAGAGAGGGGTCTCGGGGAGGGGAGGAGAGGTGAGCAAACCTCAGAGGAGTGGAAGGCTTTCGTTATCTGGTTAAATATGCCATACTCTACAAAGGCCTCAAATACAGTGGAATCTGGCAGGAAGTTCTAGTCTCTTCCCCAGCAAATTCTCAGTTATTCTGAGCTCCTGGAGAAGGTGGAGACCTCCTTATTTCTCTTTTCTATTCCTGCCCATCTCCACTCATGTGAGGCGGCCTGTAGAACAAGTCACAACACACAGTAGGCTGACTGGGAGTAAGGGCAGAAAAGGGATCGCAGGGATGCACAGGCAACAGTTCCCACATCCAGGCCACGGGTGTGACTCAGCACTAAATCATGTCCCACGGGTCCTTGAAGGTGAGGAGTTTTGGGGAACCCTTGGGACAGTTCCCTGTGCAGCCTGTTACCCATACTGGTCCCCTTGCCCCAGTGATGCCTGGAACAGAATCTCTCCCTTTAGTCTTTAGCATCTTAGAGCAATTCAGTGCAGACTATGACTTAAAAGCAGGGTGCCACACCTTGGCTGTATCACAGGGACATGGATTTGGTCACAGCATTTCCACACTTACCATCTGAGCTGGGAGGACTTGTGGGCCATCGGCATGGCACACACAGGCTCACTCCACCCAGTAAAGGGTACCAAGCTGGTCTCCCAGGGCGCTGAGGTCCAGCTGCACCTGTGCACTAGCTGGAACTCATGCAGGATTAGCACCTCCCTTCCCCAGCCAGGCGGGCAGTCTATGGCTGCTCTTCACTTGCTTATATTTACCTTTAGACAAGAAATTTAGTGTTTAATGTAGGAAATGGGATAAAACTAAAAACGCAAAAGAAAAATAGATTTATTTGCAAAAATAAAATTATTCTTGGAACTCAGAGATGGCATGGCAGGTCTGCGGGCTGGGGCTCCAGAGCTCTGGCTTTCTTCCTCTTGACCTCTGGGCCTGTTCAAATTCAATTCTTTACTCCCCCTACACTTCGGATGAAGCCAGTGGTGGATGTGCTGCCCTTACTAAACAGGGTTCCTTAGTCTGTCTCCCACCACGGAGCAGCAGAAGTTGAGAGAGCACTATTCAGGTCTGTGAGAACGTTAAGTACAGACTGCAGTTCTATCTCAGTGTCTGTGCAGGTGACATCAGCACCTGAATGATACAGAGCCTGTGCTGGGCTCTGGCATGTGCTCCACGTGGGCCCAGCTCATTGTCACTGTGTCTTCTTCTGGAGTCTCTGCCACCTTCCCTGGTCCTTTGGCTAGAAGCTCTGCTTTCTCTCAGAATCTTAGCTTCCTTTCCCCCCTGCCCTGCACATAATGAGGGGGGTTTTTAGGACAAACTGGCAAGAGAAAGAAAGAGAAAAATAAGCAGGATTTCCCCTAACTTGTGGAGCACAGAGGCCATTTTCCCAAGTCATCATCAGACGCGGGTTTTTGCTCTGCATTTTGGGAGCTTACGCCCCAGCTGTGGCTGCAGCTTCAGTGTAGGAGCAGGGCCAGGAGAGGAGGAAGGGAAGTGTCCCTGGCAGTGCCCCATGCTGCCTCCGACAGGCCCCTTGTCCAGTCCTCTCTGCATCATTCCCGTCCTGCCTGGGGAGCAGTGCTGAGACTCACTGCCTTTCGGAAAAAGCTGAGATGGAGGAGGAAAAACCAACCATCTCGGTGCTGTGCTGGTCATTACTCCTGTCCCCAGTCTGCCCACTGCTGCTTTCTTTAGAGTCCGCAGTCACAAGTGTTTTTCATTCTGTCCTGAGCTGATGGCTGTCATCAGTGGCGGGGACGGCTGGCCGTGGAACTGCTCCATCTCAGTGGTTCCAGGGTGGTGCGTTTTCTTTTAAGAAGAAAGGAAAGGATGAAAAGGCTTCCTTTAGAAATAAGTGGACAGTGTTTTCTTTTCTCATAGTCCTTTGAAGTGCTGTGTTGATTGGCATGAAGTATTCTATTTTATTCTTCTCTCTGGATATTCTTCCTGAAACAGGTGGATTGAGTTGCTTGCACAGATACGGGGACGAGAAGGTGGGCGTGTGATCTTGGGTTCCGAGATGCATGGTGTTTGTGTTGTTCTGTATTTCTAAGCCTCTCTTGCTGTGTAGTTCAGGTCTGGCTTTAGGTGGGACCAGCCCTAACTGGCTCCTTCCAGGCCCTCCTGAGGCCACCCATCTGTCCATCCCGTACTCCACGGCTCTGTGCTCATTGCTTAGCTGAGTGCAGAGGGTCAGCTGGCCTCTGGAGCAGTTGGTGACGATACACGTCAGAGGAACTCTGGATCAGAGTCTCTGTGTGGAGATGATGAGCCACAGTGGCTCCCAGGCCCACATGATAGGGCACAAGGAGCAAGTACCGTGTTTTTCAGACTATAAGATGCATCGGACCATAAGATGTACCTAGGTTTCAGAGGAGGAAAATAGGAAAAAAAAACCCCTGCTCCACCGCCACCCCCCGTCCCCCAGCGAGCCAGGTAAGCTATATTCGGACTATAAGATGCACCCCCATTTTCCTCCCAAATTGGGAGGGGTGCATCTTATAGTCTGAAAAATACGGTAGATTTCACTGAGTTCAGACACTGAGAAGTCCATTATTACAGCTCTACATTATTGCCCTACAGACACAGCTTTTGACGGGCAATTAGAATCTCTCTGGCTTAACCACTGCATTGTCATCGAGTCACTTTCTGTCTCTCCTCTTAGTTTAACCCCCTGCTGAATGGAATGTGTGATTTCACCCACTAGCATTACTTTTTCATTCTGCAGCCAAGTTGAAAGATAAATTGGAGTCACCTCTGGAAAGAGAGAGCATTTGAAGACATTGTTATTACCATAATTTTGAGCACCATTCTGCCAAGTACACAGAGGAAAATTAATCATCCCTTACCTTTGACAAGCATATGCATCGTTCCTGCAGTTTCGATCTGCAGACAGTTGAACAGCACGCGCCCCCATCGATGGTGCCGCCTTCCTCTGACCTTCGCACACCCCAGTAGCGATGCTCTGGGAGCGGAGCCTGGGGCAGTTGCCAGGACCTGCCTGGGGTGCTGAGAAGGGCTTTTACATCCTCAGTTAAATTTATTATGTAGTATTTTTTTAAAATGCAATTTTGAATGAGATTGTTCTCTTAGTTTTTCTTTCTGATAGTTCATTATTGGTGTATAAAAATGCAACTGATTTCTGGATAAATATTTTGCATTGTACTACTTGACCGAATTCATTTACCAGTTTTAGTAGATTTTTGGTGGAATCTTTAGGGTTCTCTATATATGGTATCATATTGTCTGCAGATATGATGGGATGTCTTTTATTTCTTTGTCTTCTCTGATTGCTGTCACCAAGACTTCCAGTGCTATGTTGAATAATGATGGTAAAAGTGGATATCCCTGTCATGTTCTCATCTTAAGGGAAATGATTTTAGTTTTTTCCCATTGAGTATGATGCTGGCTGTAGATTTGTCATATATGACCTTTATTATGTTTAGGCATTATTTTCCTACTTTGCTGAGAGTTTTTATTGTAAATGGTTGCTGGATTTTTATGTAATGCTTTTTCTGCCTTGGTTGATATGATCATGTGATTTTTACCCTTCATTTTCTTTACGTGGAGTATCGTGTTTACTGATTTGCACTACTGTACCAACTTCTCATCCCCGGAATAACACCCTCTTGATCATGGTGTACGCTCTTCTAATGTATTGCTGGGTCCGGTTTGCTAATATTTTGTTGAGGATTTTATCATCTGTCTTCATCAGGGATATTGGCCTATAATTTTCTTTATTTATAGTGTCTTTATCTGGTTTTGGAATTAGGATATTGCTGGCCTCATAAAATGAGCTTGGGAGTTCTCCTTTTCCTGAGTTTTTTGGGATAGTGTGAGAAAGATAGGTGTAAGTTTTTCTTTAAATGCTTGGTAAAATTCACTTGTGGCGCCATCCAGTCCAGGGCTTTTGTTTGTTGGGAGTTTGTGAATACCGCTTCAGTTTCATTAGTCGCAATTGTCTATTCAGCTTTTCTGCTTCTTCCTGATTGAGAGGGGTAGATGGTATGTTTCTAGGAATTTATTTTGTCCAGATGGTCCAATTTATGGGCATATAGTTGTTCACAATGTTTTCTTACAATCCTTTGTATTTCTGTGGAATCAGTTGTGTCTTCTCCTTGTTTGTTTCTGATTTTATTTATTTGGGTCCTCTCTCTTTTTTCTTGATGAGTCTGGATAAAAGTTTGTCAGTCTTCTTTATCTTTTCAAAGAACCATCTCTTGGTTTCACTGATCTTTTGTATTATTTATTTTACACTTTATTTTGTTTATCTCTGCTCTGATCTTTAGTATTTCCTTTCTTCTACTCACTTTGGGCTTTGTTTGTTGTTCTTTTTCAAGTTCCTTGAAGTGTAAAGTTAGATTATTTCAGTTTTTTCTTGTTTTTTGAGATAGACCTGCAATGCCATGAATTTCCCTCTTAGGATTGCTTTCCCTGTGTCCCACAGATCTGGGGGATTGTTGTGTCCTCATTTTCATTTGTTTCAAGGTATCTTCTGATTTCTTCCTTGACCTTGTTGTTGACCCATTCATTGTTTAATAACATGTTATCTAGTTTCCATGTCGTGTGTTTTTCACTGTTCTTGTGCTTGATTTCTAGTTTCATAGCATTGTGGTCAGAGAAGATGCTTGATAGGAATTCCATCTTCTTAAATTTATTGAGACTTGTTTTGTGTCCTAACATATGGTCTATCCTAGAAAATGTTCCATGTCCACTTGAAAAGAACATGTATTTGGGGTGAATTCTCTGAAGATTATCAATTAAATATATCTGATCTAGTGTGTCATTTAAGGTCCCTATTTCCTCGTTGGTTTTCTGTCTGGAAGACATACTTATTATTTTCAATGGGGTGTTAAGATCCCCTACTATGACTGTATTACTGCCAATCTCTCCTTTTATACATCAAGACTTTCTTTACATATTTTGGTGCTCCTTGTAGGGCATATAAATGACTACAAGGGTTATATCCTCTTGCTGGATTGCTCCCTTTATCATTATGTAGTGTCTTACTATAGCCTTGGTTTGAAAGGCAGTGTTCTGGTTGGTTCCAGAGACTGGTTTGATAGTACTCTGGGCTTCTGCAACAGTTTCCTACATGGGCTCCTACTTTCTCTTTTCTAATTTGTTCTCCACACAGCAAATAGGACTTTTTTTCTTTCTTGTGGCTCTCAGCTGGGCACCAATTTTTTAAAGTTCACTTTGTGATTTGATATTTGAGATGTATCTTTTTAAATTAAATTTATTCAGGTGACATTGGTTAATAAGATTATATACGTTTTAAGTGTATATTTCTATTATACATGATCAGTATATTGCATTGTGTGTCTAACAGCTCAATCATATCATCTTCCATCACCGTATATTTGGCCCTCTTTACCCTTCGCTACTCCCAACCTCCTTTTCCTCTGGTAACCACCATAATGTTGTCTGGGCCTATAAGTTTCAGTTTTATATCCCACATATGAGTGAAATCATTATTCTTAGCTCTTACTGGCTGACTTATTTTGCTTAGCATAATATTCTTAAGGTCCATTCATGTTGTCACAAGTGGCAGTATTTCATCTTTTCTTATGGCCTGAGATGTGTCTTAAGAGAACAGGTAGGATTTAGACAGATGAAGAGGGTGAGAAATGTACTTCAGGTACAGAGAGTGAGCACGTGGCCTGAGGGCAGAAGAGATGAAGACCAGAGACTGGAACACGTGCCCCTCAGAGACCTGTGAGTGAGTGGAAAGGGCAAGAAAAGAGAAGACTCTCTGAGGAAGGGACAGGGCAGGAGGAAGAAGGGACCATCCATGGAAGATGAAGTGCAGCGGGGACAGGAGATCTTGGGAGGGGTCATGGCAGGAGAGACAGGACACTTTCAATGGAAAAGGCAGGGCATGCCATACATAAGGGTCCCCTCCATGGAGGGTACCCTGTCTCCCATGCCCTGTTCTCTTTATGGTGTCTACCCCTTCCTTGGATGGCCCCCTGTTCCCCCTGCCCTGCTCCCTCCATGGATGATCACTTCTCCCTTCTGCCGTGTCCCTTCTTGGAGGGTCCCTTTTTTCTTGCCCTGTCCACTCACTCACAGGTCTCTGAGGGGCACATTCTCTAATCTCCAGTCTTTCTCTCTCCTGTCCCGAGGCCACGTGCCCACTCTTTGTACCTGGAGTACATTTCTCACCCTCTTCATTTGTCTAAATCCTACCCATGTTCTCAGGACACATCTCAAATACCATTTCAAGTGTCAAATCACAGAGTGATCTTTAAAAAATATAAATCGGATCATGTCATTCTCATGCCTAAAAACCTTCATTGTTCTGATAGCATTTTCAATTCACTCAGGTCCCTTTATCTGCCTGCCCACCATACCCCTGCACCCTAGCCAGGCTGACTCTCCCTGCACTGGGCGTACTTGCTGTCCCTTTTGGAGCAGCTTTTCCAGTTCTCCACATGGCCGGCTCTGTCTCAACAGCTGAGTTTAAATATGGCAAGATCTTGGGAAGCCCTTCTTTGAGTCTATTGGGGCCCCAACCCAGTTCTGTGGGGTATCATGTGTCAAGAAGTCACATCAAAGACATAAGGCAGGTCACAAAGGTAAGGCAGATCACAGAGGTAACACAGCAGCCTGCAGTCCCAGGTCAGCTAGCTGGGCCAGGGTAACCAGGTATTCTTGAAAGCGGGAAGGGGTAAGAGGGTGGATCAGAGATAGTATGGGAAGGACTCAATCCATGTTCCTCGCTTTGAGGTTGGAGCAGGGGACCAGGGGCCAAGGTTTGCAGACAGCCCCTAGACGCTGGGAGTGGCTTTGGCAGAGACAGGGAAGGAAGGGAACCATCCCTAAGGAGTGGGGGTTGGGGCCTCCTGGAGCTTCCAGGGAGGACCACAGCCCGATGAGCCTGCCTCTGGTTTCTGACCTGCAGCACCTGAGATCACACACTCTGTGGTGTAGGCCACTCTGCTTGAGGTCCTTTGTTAGGGCAGCACTAGAAAACCAGTGTAGTCTCTATCACTCCCTGGTCGCATTACCTAAGTCTCTTTTCTTTATGGCTCTTAGTATCTTCTGAAATAAAGTGTTGTTCTTGTTTACCTGAATCCCAGGCCCTCTTGGTACCTGAAAGGTAACCTGTGAAGGCCTTGCCCCCAAGACCCAGATCTAGTGAGCACCCCAGAGGAGTGGGTGACACATGTGTGTTGAATGGGTCCAGGAGTGAAGGACTCTTTTTCATTTTATGAAATCAGAAATGCTCTCTTTGTCATAAAACTGAAGTCCTGTGAGATCCCTAGAAACCAAGCATCTCTCAAACATGCATTATTAGGTGAAACAGGACAGTCGCCATGGTAACCTTCCAATTCTGGATTGGGGAACTGAGAGTTAGCTCCTAAACTCATTGTGCCTTACATATTCTATGACAACCAGAGATACCCACTCAGAGAGTGTTAGAATTCCTTTCAGTTCTAGGTTTTTTACTGTAATGTAATGGAGATAAAGAATAATACTAAACTTTTTCTAATAAGAGCTCATAATTTTCCCTTACTCTGCTCTGGGAGCTATTCTAGGTGCTGTAGATGCATGAGCTCATGTGATCCTCACAACAGCCTGATCAGGCCAGTACTGTCGTTAACTACAATTTACACTGGAGGGCACTGAGGCAGGGAAAAAGCGAGCGGCCCAAGGCTACGCAGCTGGTGAGGGGGAAACCAGCATCCGAACTCACAAGCCTTGCCCTTAACAGCAGCTGATGCTTTTCAAAGTCCAGACCTTTTGTGCCTATGACACAATTTTGTGAATTTACCCAAATGTTTGATTTATGAGACATGAAGACACAGGCAGACAGACAGTCATCTTGTTCAGACTAACTCACTTTACTAATTGATGACCAGGTAGTTGAGAAACATTTTACAAGGAGGAATTTTTTGTAACAGGATGTAAAAATCCCCTCATAACAAAATTATGAGGGGATTTTTATCAAAGACATGCTTTTACTAACTTTAAAACAGTATCCAGGGTCAAGAAATGCTGACCTGAATGCAATACCTTAAGCAGCACCTAGGAAGTTGAGAGGCATGTGCATGTACACCCTATGCTGCAGGTCAGAGGACAGACATGGAGAAAGCAGGGAAGGCTCGGACCACTGAGAGGTCAGGGACCCCTGTGCATATAGAGTATTCTGGTTCTTCTTCAGGAACAAGGCCAACCACCCCGTAACCACATAAACTTGGCCAAGTGACTTCTCTTTTCTTGATATGGATCCCCACAAGTCTAAGATGCAAGGGGTGGGGGGCAGACTAAGTCCAAAACCACGTGGAGAAGGCAGAGGGGACTGGCATTAGAGAGAAGCTGATGGCCGTCTCCAAGGCAGCTGGCCAGGCTGCTGTGTCTGAGACAGCTGGGGCCCAGTGTGAAACAAGGTGAGAAGTGCAATGACGGCCTACACTTAGGAAAGGGCTGTCATGGGGAAGGACAGGGCGCTGGAGGAGTTCCGTGCAGCAGGGGGATGGGCAGGACCAGTGAGGTTTGGCTGAGCTCTGGAAGATGAGCAGTTAGCTGAGCACAGATAGGGAACTGTTCAGTGAAGTTTCAGGAACAGATGAGCCCCAGGCACACAGAGGGGTGGGGGACACAGAGAAGGGACCAGAGGTGGTTTCTGTTCTCACAACAGCAGCACACTGAGTTGCACCCAGACAATTTCAAGTTTATTATTAAAAATACTTAACATGGCACCCAGCGCTGATCAGGGTGGGTGGGACACTCGTGTCACACTGAACTGGTGGCACCAGCCCTGTTCATAGTCCATTCTCTCCTGCAGTAAATTCTCCATGAGCCACATGGTGCCATCCCTGCCTTGAGCCCTCACTACCCAGAAGAGGCTCCCACTCTTATTTAGTCCTAAAAGCTGGGTGCCACCCTGAAGAGCTGAATCATCTTTGAACAGTGCAAAGAAATTCCACAGGCAATGACAGCACAGGACACAAAGGGAAAAAGGAAATCCAGGAGAAACTGGGAGCAGGCTTTCCATTTTCCTCTCCAGTGGAATCACATCAGATCGTGGTTAATTCTCCCAAGCAACAAGGTGAGATAACACCCGACTCGGTCAGGCCCCAGCCCCCCAGAGCTGCAATAAACCATAAAACTGTGGGTATAATAATTTCTGAGTGCTGTGAGTAATTCTAGTGGTTCACTGAGCCGGGGTCTGGTTCTGAGGTCCCTAGGACACAGCCATGCTCTAAGGCTGCAAAAAGTTACGTTGGCTTCTCTTCCTTTTAACATCAGTTTTCCACTTGAATTTTTACTCTCCTGGCAAGATGGTACTTATCCATCAGCCAGTTTCTTAGCGTTAAATCGACTTAGGGTTAAAATGAAACCCTAATAGGGCTTCTTAGGATTAAATAAGGTTAACTGACACTGCCTCACGTCATCTTTTTTTTCCTGAAAAATTTTCCCTCAATTCCAGCTTTAGTTGTACCTCGAAATTTCTCAAATTTTGTGAAAATGTTGAAATTAATCTTAGCTTATGTACTTCTTAGTTGTTGCCATTCAGTCATTTACTTAGCGCCTCACCTTTTGTGACTCCACTGATTGTAAATGGACAAATGTATCATAGGCGAAAGCAGTGCAGAATACTGGACTCATCACAAAGCATTTCTCTTCTCTCTCAAACAATGTCCTGTTGCTCTCTGATGACCTTTGGTTGTTTGTGGTGAAGGTTTTATTCAATAGAAGCTTGTTCTTTAGGCAGAAGCACACTCTCTGTATTCCCATGTATTTCTACCTGTAATTTTACTAATTCATTCCTGAGTTCATTCATTTCTTGTAATGTCTTTCAAAATGCTGCCACTATTGGCCAAATATATTCTATCATCCAGTTTTCTACTCTCTTCTCCTGAAAGGGCAAGTTCATTAGCTTCATGATCTGCCAGCCAATTTACTTTTGGTGACAAGTTTCCTACTGTATTTTTTAATTGCAGTTTTTTTTCTTTTTTCCCCTCTAGTTCCCTATTAAATGCTATATAGTTAAGTTTTATTCATGGTAGCAACCTACTCTTGATACTAATTTCTGGCTTAATAAAATAAACATTTACTTCTCACTCATGTTCATTTTACTTGGAGTGTAGCTCTGTTACACAGGGTTACTCAGGAAACTAGGATGAAAATGTTGGGGAGGGAGAAATTTTATTGTAGGTTCTTTTGGCTAGTCCAAAAATTAAATCAACATGAAACAGATTAACAAGAAAAAATAACCAAATTTAATTACACACATAGGTAAAGAAACTGCATATGCGAGAGAATCAGAGCCCGAGAGGGAAAGTGAGGCACACATGGCATCCTGAAGTGGGAATGACGTGCAAGACCTGGGACGTCAGAGAGGTTGAAGGTAACTCACGGGCCGATAAGAAGAGCGTGCGTTCAGCAATGAGGTGTTTGTCCTGCTATGTAGTCAGGTCATAAAGAGTTATTTTTGGTATGGGTAAGACGCCTGATTTAAGTTCTTTAAGGGAGAGGGAATAGTTTCTCCTGAGCCCTCCAGGTCTCCGTTGTCTTCAACTAAAGAAAATCCACAGGCCGAAGTGGCACATCCTGGGGAGACCTGTTCTGATCCCCTTTAACAGCTACTTGACCTTGAAGTTCACTATGTGGAATATGAGGTTTTCTGTTTCTTTTTTTTCCACCTTGGCTAGCACTTTTGCTTTTACTGCATTGGCTGTAACTAGTCACATGGTGCCGCTTAACTGTAAGGTACTGGAAAACACAACTCTTTTATATTCCTGGAAGGAAAAGAGCCTGGAAAGACCACCCAAGAAACTAACGTTTCCTGAGTTTTCTTACTTGTGCCAGACTCAGTGCTAGGCGACCTACATGCATTATTATTTTTTAATTATAACTGCTGTGTGGCATTGTTATTAATAATTCCAGTGAGGCTTGTGGAGGTCCCACAGCTAGTCAGTATAGCAGCCAAGTTTGAATCCAGAGTCTGACTCGCTCTAGTTATTTCCCTCTTATGCATAAAACATTCGTGAAGCATTTATTGAATGAGTAAACATTACGTTATGGTATATGGTGCCGTCACATTTGTTTTTCTTTTGGGAAAATGCTGTTATTTCAGAATTCATTTTAATGATGGTGAGATACATCACTGAAGAAATATGTTATCTGTTACTTCCCTTCTCTAAAGAACTAGTACCTCAGGAGAGCTGCATTCTGTAACGGGTTATTCACACCTGTCTGTCTGTCCATCATCATCATCATCATCATCATCATCATCAATTTGTCTTCTCATGTCTAGAAAGGGGAATTTGTTTTCTATATAAAACGTGTACATCAGTTTGAGTTTGCAGATTGGAAAGACAGGCGCAGTAAAGTACTACTAATTCTGCTCGATAATAATAAAGCAAGCGTTTTGTGGGCTTCGTCGATATGCTCCATATGGGATTCTTCTATCGTGAGGACAGTATTGCAGTAAACTGCGATGGGCACAATGCATGTTGTAGTAGTACAGTCACGAGTTTGTTTCAGTTTGAAAATAGTTTTGACAGAGAGGACTCGTTTTGTCTGATTTAGTTGAATATTTTGCATGAGGCAAGATTGTGCCTTATAAAAACTTCTCAAGAAATCTCCCTCATTTTCATGGAACTTGAACATAAAGCTTGCGTGTGGGAGAAATGTGATCGGACTCGTGGAAACAGGGGGTGCCGTTACCATCAGTATTTAGCTAGAAAAGAGGAGCAAAGGGAGTTAGACATCAAGTTTAATAAACTGAGGAGCATAAACCTGCTTGCTCGGGCCAGGAAGCTACAACTTCACACTCCAGGGGGTTGCAGTGTTTCTCTGCCAAGGGGGATTAACACTTCCCCTTCTTCCCTCCAATAACGGATTGCTAGGGGTACAGGGGGAGGTGCTTGACTAAAGAGACCTATCAGTCTAAGTAGGCTGCATGGGCCCATCCAAAGCCCTTGAAAGCCTGAGAAATCGATTTGTCATTTTGAGAAAGCTGGTCTTTTCCAAGCCCAAGCTAATATAATCCTAGGAGAACAAAGCAGCTCACTCATGTGCACATGTGTGCATGTATACATGCTCTCTTTCTCACCAGATGACCCACACTCTCGTGGTGCACACACCTGTTCTCTCCATGGCCCATGGCCCTATTAGCTGTATGGACCTTGGCTGTACAGACTCCACAGGCAGGCTCCAGGAGGGAGCCTGAATACTGCAGCACAGCAGTGACTGCAGCTGGAATCACACGCTAAGCTAGCCTGGTGATGCCTGGGCTGCACTTTCATATGGAGCAGAAACCCTGGACACTGGCTTTTGTCTTAGCCTTGCTGAAGACAAGATTGGAGATTTTCTATGTGAGGTGGACAGAGATAGAACGTTCGAATGTCAGCGGGGGAACCCCCTTAATTTTACATCATCACTAAAGTTTACCACAGAACCCCATCCTGCCTGGCGGGTCACAGGAAATTATTGTCCTTGTGTTAATGCACGAACTCGTTTTTCACTGGTAACTAGCAACTGTGCTCTCTAAATATTTATAAAGTATGTTGAAGACCAATTGTGCTTTCTAACAAGGCCTGGAATATGAAATTAGGACTCAAGATAGGATGCATTTTGTTTGTATTTTGGGAGGACATTAGAGTGACTATCATGTGCCAGACAGTGTGCATGGTGCCATAGGGTGATTCTTCATATATTATTTAGAGGAAATTGGTATGTTCACATGACCTGAATTTAAAAATGGTTATCTTCACTCCCAGTTTTTGTGCCATTGTGAGCAAACTCCACATGTCAGCACCTCCTAAGCTTCAAAATCAACAGGAAATTGCTTCTAAAAACGAGAAAATTAAGTTTAAAGAAAGGCAAGGCGAAGTTAATCCTACGTCAAAACTAATCTCGAGTCAAAAGAGTCCCCAGGGGAGAAAGGGGAGAAACCGCGGCTGCAGCTCTCCCAAGCCAGGCAGAGGGGGTTCCTCGGTTTGGAATGAGCCTGTTGTGAGGAGAGTCTTAATTGTCAGGGGTTCTTATAGCCATTTTTTAAAAGAAAAATATTTGTAACTTTACACTTTTTTTCCCCCCTGAGATGAATGTTCTTTTCTGCTAATTTTGAAGCCCTGTAGCTTCCTTCTAGTCATGTATCCAGGTCACAGAAAATGGCCGTCAGTGGAAGAGTAATTTGTCTTTTGAACCGAAGACACACAATAGCTCCTTTGCCACCACTAGCTATTGATTGTAACCAGAAAGGTTTGCCCTTTCCTTTCAAAAGTGTTAAGACCATTACTTTGTGTTGTTAACAAGGATAAATTCCAATCTATCCCTTTTGCGTAACTTACTAACATTCACTACTAAAAGCTGATTATTTTTCTTCTTGACGTTGTACTGTACAGTTGTTAGAGAATTTACACATACAGAGAAACTTGAGCTTTCTTAGTGGTTGTTATTACAATAGTTATTTTTTTCAAAATTAGTTTTAAATTATTTTTTAAAGGTTTTATTTATTTATTTTTAGACAGAGGGGAAGGGGGGGAGAAAGAGAGGGAAAGAAACATCAATGTATGGTTGCCTCTCGTGTGCCCCTACTGGGCACCTGGCCTGCATCTCAGACATGCGCCCTGACTGGGAATTGAACCGGTGATCCCCTGGTTTGCAGTCTGGCACTCAATCCACTGAGCCACACCAGCCAGGTCAGTTTTAATTTACTAAGTGGGCCTTGAAAAGGGCTATTTTGGTGTTGGTATATATTTTCAGACAAGGCATGAGACCCTTAGGCTGTACTGTGGTATGAACAACCCCCATAGGGGCTTAAAGTAACAAAGGTTTATTTCTTGACCACACAGCACGTCCATCACGGGTTACCTGGGAGCTCTGTTTTATGCCCTCCTCAGTCCAAGAGCCAGGATGATGTAATCAGCTGACACATTTCAAGTTGTATCAGAGCAAAATAAAATATAGTATAGATGAACTCATTCTTAAAACCTTCTTTTGGTGGTGACACAAGCTCCTGCTCACAGTTTATTTGGTCAAAGAGACTTTGTGACCCTGTCAAAGTTCGAGTGAACAAAAGTTCAGTCTTGGCCTGTGCTTAGGAGAAGGAGCAAAATATTTGTGATGGTACTAATAACCACTGCAGAAATCACACACACATTTTGGCATACATATACTAAGAAAATGCCTTTTTAGAGAAATTTTTGACTTGGGAAATTCTTTTTTAGTTCATTCACATCCTCTGATTTTGTGAAAGAATTATTTGGAATTTATCTAAAGAAGACTATAATACACAGACTGTAACAAGCCCTTTCTTTTCCTTCCCTCCTTCCTTTTCTTTTTTTCTTTTTCTCTTTCTTTCTTTTTCTTTTCTTTTCTTTTTTCTTTTTTAAACAAAGTAGCATCTGTTAAAAGTGTCCTGACACCTGGATCTGTTCAATCTGGATGTCATTGCCTTGTCACAGTTACCCTTTTGGTTAATCTGGCTGTGACAATACTAATTCTTGAAGGAATTTTTTAGCTTGGAAGTTTAATGATCACAGAGTATGAACTGAGAATCATCAAGAACCACTGAACACAGAGTCTATGATGGGAGACTGATTCCCTGAAGAAATACTGAGAGTTAGGGAATAGAAACAAGCATTCAAAATGATGTATGTCCACATAGGAAGGATTGCCAGAGAGATCCAGGAAAGATCAAAGGGAGAAAGAAAGAATGTTGGGCCAGATCAATCCTTGCCCAAACTGACTACCAGGTAATAACATTCTGGGTATTGGAGGAGGTGCTGTAAAAGAAAATAGGAAAAGCTGCCAGTGCTCTGTGTACCTGGCTTTGCCTGGACCGAGAGTCCATACTTTGGAGAGGCTGAGTGGCTCTGGTCTCTCTCTTAGACTATAAATGATTGAGTTCTTACATTGTAATGGGAATGACTGCATGCTCTTCTCCTGTTGGAACAGACATAAAGTAATTCTAGTGGCAAAGAAATAGCTTTACTGCTAAAGCCAGTGCAAAAGTAATAAATTTGTGACTTTCCCAGGGTCACAAACCTGTAGTTGTAGGACTGGTAATGCAACCCAGGTTTCCTGTCACCGTGACGACATCATTCATTGTATCTTACTCTGTTATATTGCTCACATTCAAAATCATTTTCTTTCACAAGTGGAAAACAGCATGGAATGCTGAAAAGAGTATTGAATTTGAGAAATGCTTTGAAATGTGACAGATTTATTTGTGAAAAGAGAATTTATTTCAACTGTGATCTTATCATTTATAATCTTACATACGCATCTTAAGGAATTAAGGAGGTAAAGAAATTGTAGAATATGTTTAACACAATGTCTGGTGTACAATAAGTACTGAAAAATGGTAGCTGTTGTTATTACTATTATTTTTGTGCATTTCCTATCTGTCAGACTCATTTCTTATTGCAGCAGCACACACAACAAAAGACTTTATCGCTCTAGGCTTTGCAATTTGCAGTTGAGCAGGTGGTAAATAGATGGCTTTCAGGCATTCCCTGGGGCAGACAGTCCCCCACACAATTCCTTCGTTGTTGCTTAAGTCCAGATCCACAGATTCTCCTTCCCAGAGATATGTTAGGGGACGAATGTATCAAATCATAAGGAAGAATTTTTTGCACAGATAAGTTTAGAATTGAATTTGGAGAATAGTTGCAGCTATGCAGAATTCCCTTAGGCTATCTACATGGAAAGGCAATAATGGGAAAATAACTGATATTTAGAATTTTAGTAGTAATTTCTAGAAATCACTTTATCTTGTAGACCAGGAGTTGCCAATGTTTTCTCTCTGAAAGATGATGTGGGAAGTCAGCGAGGGGCAGAAACTCTAGCTGCCTCCATTAAATCCACTCTTTTTCTTCCTCACTAATAGAAACGAGCGGACACTGGCTGAACTTCCTTATAGTTAGTGAAGGCCATTTGATACATGTCTAGCCATGAGAAAAATTAGTGGGAAAGCCTTCCCAGAAAGGTTTTTTAAATCCCTCTTTAAATGAGGATTGCTTTTTCTTTTTTTTTTGGTATGGACACACCCCCCCTTTTTTATTTTATACCATTGCTCTACCTTCTTTCTTCATGCAACACATTTTTTTTTCTTGGAATACATTTGTAATGGCTGGGGCTCTATCACATAACTTGGACCCTGAGTCACATTTGAGGTCCCATGTGCTCAGGATGCATAGCAGAAAGGGAGAATGAACCAAGGCCTCTGGCGTTTTCAAGCTGTCAAACCTGCATTAGGGTGCCTATATCTGGAAAACATTAAATATTGAGTTTGTTAAATTTTCTGTTAATTTATTTCTGTTACTCTCTGTCACATGCATTTCTTGGGGGGGTGCAAGAAAAGGTTGGGGAAAAAGAAAAATAATTTAAGAAAGACGTAGAAACCTGGAGAATGAGAGAGGTAGTTGGAGAGCGTTGCTGAGGATTGGACAAACAGTGAGAGAACCAGAGAAAGAGGAAGAAACATGGACAAAGAGAGTCACAGAGGGCGTTGGAGGGAGAAGAGAGAAGTGAGAAAATAAGAGTGAAACTCACCTCATGGCCGTGGTCGTTCTGGTCACCTGAGTTGGTATAACTTTCGGCTTTGGCTTATTTAGTTTAGGTATCTGTCAGGTACAAACCAAAATATATTGTCTACATTACTGTTTTGTTTAATTCTTCAATATTTTCACGTGCCTTTAATCTTTAATAGGATAGTTAAGATCTTGAAGTGATATTATCACATGATTTATTTTATTTTTTGCTTCTTCCCTTTAATTATACCAGGATAGAACCTGGTATAAGTGTGAACACTTAATTGAAATCTATCCAGTATTTTACAGAAATAAATTTCTGCAACTTCATTTTACATATATTCAAATATATTTTATATATTATTATACATTTAATTTTAATAAAGGCATTATATTTGGAAATACATCTAGTGAATAAATAACTTCAAAGAAACATAAAGAAGCAGTCTTGTAAAAACACATTTGTATTTTAATCACTGTCTAGCATAGCGATTTTCAATCGGTGTGCCATAAGAATTTTTAAAACATGCAATACCTGACTATGTAGTTCAGGTCACTGACCTCTTTTCCCTTAGAATGTCAGATTAAAAAATGACAACAGCCAGCACAACTATAATCATCTGGTGTGAATGAATTAAAAATACCTCTTTTTTATCAGATTGGCAAAAAATATAACATTTTTTGATGTGCTACAGAATTTTAGTAGTTTATGTGTGCCATGAGATGAAAATGGTTGAAAATTGCTGGTCTAGGAAATTGTACTTATAAATTACATTAATGTGAAAGTAAAATGTTTAAAAGTAAAAAATTAATTTTAATTTTTTGTTACTGAACAATTTTAGACTACTACCTTACAAATAAACAGTTTAAATATCTTTATTAGCAAAAAATATAATTTTAATGGTATTATTAATAGTAAAATAGATATTATGTTTCTTTCTGCACCAGGTAAGGTACAAAAAAAATCATATTACTTCCAAAGTAAAAATGTGATTTCTACTAATTTTTTAAGGATCAATCTTTATAAAATGTTGGAAAAAGGTAGTAAATTTATGTGAACAGACACTATGTTCAAAGTGGCACCTCAGTGAGGGAGGTGCTTGCAATAATGCATCTTGGGTTTTTATTTATTTTTTATTTATTTATTTATTTATTAATATATTTATTAATTATGCTATTACAGTTGTCCCATTTCCCGCCCCCCTCACTTCACTCCATCCTGCCCACCCCCTCCCTCCCACATTCCCCCCCTATAGTTCATGTCCATGGGTCATACTTATAAGTTCTTTGGCTTCTACATTTCCTACACTATTCTTACCCTCCCCCTGTCTATTTTCCACCTATCCTCTATGTTACTTATTCTCTGTACCTTTCCCCCCCTCTCCCCCTCCTACTCCCCTATTGACAACCCTCCATGTGATCTCCATCTCTATGGTTCTGTTCCTGTTCTAGTTGTTTGCCTAGTTTGCTCTTGTTTTTGTTTTAGGTGTGGTCGTTAATAACTGTGAGTTTGCTGTCATTTTTACTGTTCATATTTTTTATCTTCTTTTTCTTAGGTAACTCCCTTTAATATTTCATATGATAAGGGCTTGGTGATGATGAACTTCTTTAATTTGACCTTATCTGAGAAGCACTTTATCTTCCCTTCCATTCTAAGTGATGTGAAGTAAACTTGGACTCAAATCAACGGTGTGGACCAGAAGGAAGAAAGAAATATCCAACCAGAAAAGAATGAAGAAACAAGAATTCGGAAAAATGAGGAGAGGCTTAGGAACCTCCAGGACATCTTGAAACATTCCAACATCCTAATTATAGGGGTGCCAGAAGGAGAAGAGGAAGAACAAAAAATTGAAAACTTATTTGAACAAATAATGAAGGAGAACTTCCCCGATCTGGCAAAGGAAATAGACTTCCAGGAAGTCCAGGAAGCTCAGAGAGTCCCAAAGAAGCTGGACCCAAGGAGGAACACACCAAGGCACATCATAATTACATTACCTAAGATTAAACAGGAGAGAATCTTAGAAGCAGCAAGAGAAAAGGAGACAGTTACCTGCAAAGGACTTCCCATAAGACTGACATCTGATTTCTCCAAAGAGACCTTACAGGCAAGAAGGGGCTGGCAAGAAGTATTCCAAGTCATGAAAGGCAAGGGCCTACATCCAAGATTACTGTATCCAGCATCTTGGGTTTTTAGGAAAAGGCTACGAACAATTGTGTCTGTCATGATTTTTCCTCACCATTTGGAGCTGGAGAAAGCAGCCTGTCTTTTCCGGGTGAACACTGAGTCAACAAAAAATAAGAGGGAATAAGAGGAGAGTTGCTACGATGTGGGCAAGCTGCCAGTAGTAGCTGGTGGGATTATCCTTTGTCTCTGCACATTTTTAATTGACAAACATAAAAGAAATCACTGAACACAAAGACCATGGTTTTTGGGGAAAAAAAGCAAACAAAAAAGACAAAACAAGGATGGGTGTTAATTATAGTCCTAGCAGTAATCACAGGCAGAAGAAAAGGTATTTCTAAAAATCACAAAATCACAAAATGTGTAAACACACATTTTAATGAAAATCTCAGAGATCTTTGTAGAATTTGTTTTTGAGAGTCAGTTTAAGGCAGTCTGGAGAGTGTTACCCTGGAATATTAATGTTTGATGAGGCAACAGTACTTATTCATCCAAGTATTTTCTTTTCTGCCCAGACTTTTGAGGGGAAGGCTCTGGGTTTAGAGTTAGTGACTGAAGTTTGCATTTCAGAATTTCCCCTCTGTAGTAAGGCTACTTTAGGTCGGCTATTTAACTTTTTTACATAAAATACAATTCTACATTTTACTTAACTAGCTAAGTCTGAAGTTACTTATATATAGACTAATGAGAAATGATATGTGTATTTCTCAGACTGGTATTAATATACATGAAAAACCTTCACACATGTGTATGTATAAGGTAAACAGCCGAATAAAAAAGTTAAAGTTACCTATACATACCTATTACCCTCTAAATCAATAATATGTTTTTGCTTATTTCATCAGGAATCTATATCTTAACAGTTCCTCTTCACTGGACATTAGTAGTATTTTCAGGAGTCTATTTTAGGATTTTAGTCAATCAAGTATTTATTCAGAACATATATATGTTATATATAACATATAAAGTTATATATATTATATATATAAAGTTATATAATTATATATAAAGTTTTATATGCCTAACTTTCTTTTTCTTTTACATACTAAGATTTCATTTTCTAATTGGGAGATTAAGAATAATAGCTATGAGCCTGGCTGGTGCAGCTCAGTGGACTGAGCTGCGGCCCTACTGGGTTACAGGCCCGGACCCCAGTAGGGGGTCACCATGAGAAGCAACCACACACTGATGTTTCTCTCCCTCTCTTTCTCCTTCCCTTCCCCTCTCTCTAAAAATAAATAAATAAATCTTTTTAAAAAAAGAATAATAGTTATGAATACCCTATAGTGTATATACTTTTCAGTTTTGAAAAACTATGACTGCTAGTTTATTTTTTCTGCTTTTGTTTTGCATAATAAAAGTTCATAAAATAAACAAAGAAACAACAGCCACTAATATACCCTTCTGTTGAGAAAGAAAATACATGATCAAGATGAGAAATGCTTCTTCAAATATTATGTATATGTCATATGCTTCTGTACACGCCCTTGCTTAGGGTATTAATTCTCAAAAGTGAGTGAAAAACCAGCCAAAACCTCATGTCTAATATTGATATTCTACTCAGATTTAAATATTTGTACCTTGGGTACAGGTAGGTATATATGAGTCCATATGTTTCCTGTTATGAATCAATCATATTGCAATGTTTCTGTCTCGTAATACATATTTCAGAAATCACCAAAACATCAGAGAATGACTATCTAATATTTCTTTGTGATACAAAATATCTGGATATAAAAAGCCAACCTGAAATCTTGTATCTCATATCTAACTAGATATGTGACATATTACACAGAAGTCAAAGGTCTAAGATGAGAATTTTCTGGTTTCCTATCATCAATAATATATACACATATTCTCATAAACTCTGTATTCCTTGTTAGTTGTGGGGAAAAGTGCTATTGTTTCATTTGATACGCAGTACAGGGTAATCTAGGTGCAAATTATTCAGTAAATGGTGCTGGGAAAACTGAGTATTCATATGCAAACGGATGAAATTGGACCCCTATCTTTCACCACTCACAAAAATTAACTTGAAATGGATTAAAGACTTAAATGTAAGACCTGTAAAACTCCTAGAAAAAAAACAGTGAAACAGATTTTTTTGATATTCTTCTTGGCAAAGATTTTTTGGATGTGACCCCAAAAGCAAGCAACAAAAGCAAAAATAAACAAGTGGGGCTACATCAGTCTAAAAAGTTTCTGCACAGCAAAGAAACAAGGAACAGAATGAAGAGATAACCTATGGCGTGGGGAAAATACTTGCAAACCATATGTCAGATGGGGTTGGTTAACAAAGGAGGAAATCATGTAACTCAATAGCAAAAAACAAATGATCCATTGAAAAAGCGGGCAGAAAATCTGAATGAATATTTTTTCAAAGAAGACATACAAATGATGACAGGCACCTGAAAAGGTGTTCAACATCACTCATCATCGAGGGATGCAAATCAAAACCAGATATATGGGAAACACATTTATTGAAAACACCACTTTTTCCCAATTGAGGGTTCTTGACTTTCTTGTTAAATATTAGTTGACTGTGCCATTATTTTTAAAATTTCAATATTGGACTGTTTATTTCCAGTATATGCAAATACAATTGTTTCTTGCATATTCTCATATCTTGAGAACTTGTTAAAATGATTAATTATAAAGAATCCTGAGTATTTTCTACATATGGGATCACGTCCTATGAAAATAAAGAATTTTTTTCTTTTTAGTCTAAATGATGTTAATTTCTATTTCTTGTTGTAGTGTAGTAACTAGTACCTACAGTAAAATGTTTGACAAAAGTAGAACTTATCATTTTCTATATTTTCAGGGCAAAATTTCAGTCTTTCATTCTAAGTACAATTTTAGTTGTAATTTTTTGGATGCCCTTTAATATGTTGAACTTTCTTCTATTCTTAGTATGTTGAGAATACTTACTATGAATACATGTTGCATTTTGTCAAATATGCCCTCTGCATTTATTGAAATGATCTAGTGATATTTGTCTCTTATTTTACCAATATGATACATTACATTAATTAATTTCGATGTTACATCAACCTTACATGTCTGGGATGCATAACTCTTGGTCATGATGTGTATTTTTTTGTTTATAGATTTAAAAATTAGTTTGTTCAGACTATATGTGTATATGTGTATGAAGGATATTTTTCTGTAGTTTTTAATTCTTTTATTTTTCCCCCTAGCTTTAGTGCTAGGGTAATATTGGCCTCATAGACAAGTTGAAAAATGTCATCTCTTTATTTTTCCCCTAAAATTTTTATGTATTGGGTAGTAGACTTCTTGGACTGATATTCTAAATTTGTTATTTTATTATTTTTATGCTTTAGTATATTTTTGTTGTGGTAAAATATATATAACGTTGAACTTGTCATTTTAAGTGTACAGTTAGTGGCATTAAGGGTATTCACATTATTGTGCAAGCATTGCCTCCATCCATCTCCAGAACTTCCTTTCCCAGCCGATAGGGAGCCCCCATTGTCCCTTCCTCCAGCCCCTGGAACCCCCATTCTATTTCTGTCTTTATGAATTTGACTAGGTATATCCCATAAATGGAGTCAGACAGTTTTTATCCTTTTGCGACTGGCTTATTTCACTTAGCATAATATCTTCAAGGTTTACCCAATTTGTAGCATGTCATCAGAATCCTCTTACTTTAAAAGGCTGAGTATTTTTCTATTGTACATATATACCACATTTTGTTTATCCATTCATGTATTGATGGACACTTGGGCTGCTTTCAACTTTCGGTTATTGTGAACAGTGCTACTTTTGAACATGGGCGTATAGATATCTCTTCAGGTTTCTGTTTGCATTTTATGTGGGTACGTACTGAAAAGGGAGTCAAAAGTTAATTCTACATGTGCCATCTTGAGGAGCTGCCATGTCATTTTCCACAGCAGCTGGATCATGTTGCGTACCCACCAGCGGTGCACAAGGGTTCCAATTGCTCCACATACAAGCCGACACTTGTCAGTTATTTGGTTATTCGATAATAACCTGGCCATCTTAATGGGTGTGAAGCTGTGGAATGGTAGCTACCTCATTGTGGTTTTGATTTGCCTTACCCTGTTTATTAGTGATTGTGAGATCTTCATGTGCTCTTTGGTCTTTTGTATGTCTTCTTTGGAGAAATATTCACTCAACTCATTTGTCCATTTTTAATGGAGTTTTTGTTATATTTTTGAGATATCTTCAATAATTATATTTTAGATCTATCATTGCAATTTTCATTTCAGTAATCATACATCATATGAATATATGTATATGTGCATACATGTATACACATATATGTACAGGCATGTGTATATGTATATATGTGTGTGTATACATATATGTGTATGTGTGTGTGTTTAAAATTTCAAGGGATTTTACTGTTTTCTCTTGTCCTGCCTCCCATAGTCAAAATTTTCTATATCTACAGAGAAATGCATTGTTATGTATTAATATCATATCTGCTCCTTATATTGCCTGCATTAACTAAGATTACTTTTAAAATTTTGTTTCGGTCTCTCCTGTTTTCACTATCAGTAATTACATGATCTGTAGTCTGAAGCGGATCCTGGTCAGCAGGATACTGTGTTGTGGCTGCAATAGACAAAGACACCCGGACTACAGAAATCCTGTGGAGAAAAAGGGACGGCATGGCCGCTCTTTGAGAGAGGGCGAGAGGGCTAGAGAGTGCCCAAGAGAGACCCGACCCCCGCCTGGACAGGCTTTTATTGCTTTTCTGGGCACATTACATTACATTGAGGATGGTCCTCATTTACTAGGCACAGGTTCACCATAGGTGATTACCTTTTACAGACAACAAAGGACAGAATACTGCTAATTACTTCAAAGGGAAGGATGTTACAGCTCCAGGGGGAAAGTGGTTGAACTGGTTACATTCCATACTTGGGAGGTTTAGCACAGACTTTAGGAAGTCAAAGATACTCAGTAAACATTTGCTGCCTCAATTCAGTGTGAGGGAGTTTTAGCAAGAGCAAGTCTCATAGCAGCCTATGTACAATGCAGGCCTGATTGCCCATGGGAGAACCTGCCCGTGGGCATGGGTCCTACCTGCCAACCTTGCTCCCCACTGGCTTTTTCGAGTGGGGGCTGGGCCACATTTCCCACACGTGGAACAGTTCCCCATAATAGTCTTCTGTTTTTATTTAAGAGTAAGTTTCTAAGTGCTTAATTTGCATTTATATGCATATTTGCCCAACTGGTGAACTTTATTTTGGGTGATATTGTTCACCTGTGTTACTGGGGGCACTTCTTTTCATTCAATAAAGACAGAATTTATCTGTCTTTTTTACTAGGGAAATTTTTCTAGAGAGGCATGTACTAATCTGCTCCTGGATGAGAGGCTGGGAGGTGGCAGCAGAGTTATAAACCTGGCTACTTCTGTTTTGGGAGATGAGGCATCTCACTATTTAGAATTCAGATTTTCACTCAGTCTCCTATTTTTATTACACTGTCCTTGCTCTCAACTATGTCTGACTTTCCTGAGTTTAAGGTTTCTATTCAGAAAATAGAACTTCCTTCTTTTGCCTCGGTATGTGGGAGCCCAAATCCATAGTACACCAGATAGTGAAAATGTCTGGCTTTATAACTATTATTTTTAATGTGGAATTTAATTCAAACCTCCAGCTTTCACCCCAGGTTTGCACACATTGCTGGTTCCTACCATTGACTGATATTAGAAATGCCTTGAAAGTTTAAAGGAGAACAAAATCAAACAAGAAAGAGAGGGAGGTAGGGAGGGAGGGAGAAAGGGAAGGAAGGAGGGAGGGAGGGAAGAAGGGAGGAAGAAAGGAAGGTCAAGATTTTCATTTACTAGCCCAGGTATTCTCATTTCATTGGTTGGTGGAGGGGAGTTGTGATCGTTGGTTTTTTGTTTTTGTTTTTTAATTTTATTTTCCAATTACAGTTTACATTCAATATTATTGTGTATTAGTTTTAGATGTACAGCAGAGTGGTTAGACAATCATATACGTTACAAAGTGTTCCCCTCGATATTTCCAGGACCCACCTGGCACCATAAATAGTTACCACAATATCGTCGACTATATTCCCTATATTGTACTTTGCATCCTTGTGACAACTTTATAACTACCGATTACTGATGATTGTTTTTTCAGAAAACTCCCAATGTGACAGAAGCTAGATTAGAGAACTTTTGTCCTTCTTGCCCTCCCCTAAGTCTTCCATATTCTCTATTTTTTATATCCTCCCCTACCATTGTCCATTTTTGCCATGGTGCTCTAACCACATTGGTATGTTTGCTGTTACATTAACACTCCAAGTATATGCTCTTTGGGTGTTTGCCATTGTTTTCCCTTTGCTTTCAATTTCATTACAGAGATTGCAGAATTCTGCTTCCTCACCTCAGGATTTTTGGTTGTATTTTCTTTACCATCTGATTTTAAATAGCATCAGTCTATTCCTTTTTTCCCCATTTCCCTCTCTGTTCTATTTTTCTCCATAGCATATCTCAATACTTGACAGAGTTTTATATTTTATTTATCTTTCCTTGCTTCTTCTACTAAAATAAATATCCCATGAAGCAGAAATGTATACAGGGCATTTTCCCAGTTTTCTCTTCCTCAAAGAGAGCTAGTTATATTTCAATATTTGATAAAAAGTACTCAACTATAGGAATAAGTAAATGAATGAACAAATAATAGCATCAAATATATGAGAAAATAGAAGAAAATTACATATAAAACTTTAAATTTGTTTTCTCAGTTTTTGATAGATTAAACTCAAAAAATAGTGATAAAGGGATTCTGAATTATATCAGTAATCAATTATTCATGTTTCCTAAAGTAGAAATGATACTAAACAACCAATATAAAAAAATCTGGAAAAAATAAGTATAGATTAAACACCTACAAATGATTGGAAATTATAAACAAAACAAAAACAAACTCCCTTACTAAGTAGTTTTTAGCCAATGTGTGAAAAATTAGGATAAAATATCTGAGTTTAGACTTTTTAAGTAAAAAAAAACTATAAGCAAACAAAGCATAACTCTATATTAATTCAATAATAACAAATGCTATCACAGTCACTCAATCTCACCTAAAGAATTTACTCAGTAAATTCAGCCCGATAAAAAATTTACTTTCATATACATTGAAATCTGTTGATCATATAGAGATACACTAGCTTCTGAACAACCAAGAAGCCTCAAAATAAAATAGAATATAGTTAAGTAGGCATATTTTGAAAAGGTTTTAAAAGATATATTTGCATATGGGCTCCTATAAAAAGTGTATAACTCCTCAGTCATGCATCTGAATGTGTTTTCTTATTATATCTCATATTTACTATTTCAATAAGAAAACATTTTCTCTGAGGCTAGTAATAAAAAACAAGTTAATGTTTTGGCATAAGGCTTTTATCCTCTTTGTATGTTATGAATTCCTCTTGTTGAGAAAAGTACCCACCTGTGGTTATGCGGAGCCACAGCTCTCATTTTGAAACAGGTCAATGCTATAAGCCATACTCCCATGATGGGAGATGATGTATAAAGCAATAAACTCCTCCTGTCTTATAAACAGTGAGCCTTGAGAGCTGAGTGCTTATGGCAACTGGAGCATTTACCACTGGATGACACCTACCATTCTGGGAATAATGTGGAAGTGAACAGAGCAAGACTATCATGCCAAAGATAAGAAGATTTTAGTTTTCATTTTGTTTGCAGAGTTTGAAGAAATAGATTTTAAAGAAATATAATTAGTATAAAGTAAGGAAGTATAGTATTATTGCATACCGATTGTGTGAGCTGATTATTTACTGAGTTTATCAAAGGCAGAACTTTGGATCCACTGTTGGGAAAGCAGGAAGATGGACAGATCACTCAACAGCAATGCCGTTGGTTCAGGAGCAATCTCTACTGCCTAGATAATGTCAAATATGAAGGAATAAATTAATGTTAATAAGGTACACATAAATCAGTAAATCAGAGACTGCTCATGAAAAATGTATTTTCTAATATATGTCATTTTTATCTTAATAAAACACTGGAAAAAGAAAAACTTTAGCTGGGATGTAAAACTAAATGGAAAAGTACTGATTCTTTGCTCATTATATAGTTGTGTGCCTATTGTAAGCAAGAGCCAAGATGAATGACATCCCCAAAGTAATGTTTCCTTTCTTAGATAAAATATCTGAGTTTTACCATACATCATTAATCCTTCCCAAATGTTTTCCTAAAGTCCTCTTCTAATAATAAAACATCAGCGGACCTCCAGTCTCTTTCTACTTTGTCCTCTTTTAAAAATTATCTGGTTTGCAAATGAAAATATTTGGCAATAGTTATACATTGAACTTGGATCCTATTAAACAATTTAAAAAGGCCTTCTGAAATACAATGGCCAGCAACTGCTAAGTACCAAGATAAAAACACTACCATGATTATCTGAAGAACTACGAGGAGAAAAAGAGTGAGCTGGAATCCAGTAACGCACCTCATGCAGGAGTGTAAACCAGTTTCCCCGGTCAGGCCCAGGGCAGTCAGGGGCATCTTGCTAGTTTGGTGACTCAGCGCTGCAGTGCAGCCTGGAGAGCAGGAAGCCAATTACAGCTGACCCCTGAGGGCTCTCCCACCACAGGGGTCATCTGCCGGCCCTGGGGCACAGGCTGCTTGGGTCTGGCTGAGGTACTGCACTAAAATACACCAATAGCTGATGAAAATAAGATCTGAAATAAGTACAAATACCAATTAACAAACACAACTTTGATCTCTAATCTCAATGTATTTGTCTTCTCTCTTCATCTTTATCCAGGTTAAACTCAATCTAAGAAAGGACAATGTTAGAAATGGTAATCCACAGACTTGACTTTAATTTTCCCACATATTTGTGGTCATATTTAGTATATTTTATGCAGCAAACAAATCCTGACCCTGATAAAGCAAATCACTGAACATATAGAAAAGCACAAAGTATAAATATTTTTAGCAATTCACAACTTTTTAGTGTAAAAAGAAAAAGTGTCCATTATATTTTATTACTAAGAATGCTTGTTAGGTGTAAATACAAAATAGAGATGGGGAAATTTTAAACAGTCCCTATATCACCACCACACAAAGACTTTTTTCACTTTGAAGTATCTTTTTAATATTTTGTGTGTATATTTCTTGAGTCTTTAGTTGTTGTTTTGATTTATCTTATTTTTTCTGAGGAGCCACAGCCAAAGATATTTATCGAAGCAATGATCGTAGTCACAAAAAAGCTGGGAACAATAGAAAAGCCCCTGATTATGGGGACGGGTAAATAACCCGGAGGACTCCCTCACCGTGCTACGCTGAGCGACAGTGGAACAGGGGCAGATCTCTGTTGTGCCACACCAGTTGTCTCTGAGACACATGGCTAGGGGAAGGCATGAGGCAGGACAACCAGTTCTTAAAAAATACTATCTCACATCCCTTGTGAGTACGTATATAGTACTTAAATGCCCAGAAAATTGGAAGACTTAGAGCAAATTGAAAACAGTGGTTACCTGGGGAAGGGGAGGGTCCTAGGATTAGACAGTATTAAGGAGGATTCCAGCTTTATCTGTAATGTCTTAGTTTTATTAAGGAAATGTAACACATAAAAATAGGACACTGTAATAAACCTTACCCGTCACACACATATTTCCTCTTCATGGATTATTTTTAAGCACATCTCAGACATTGTATTCCATCCATAAATATTTCAGAAAATATCTCTAACAACTAAGGATACTTTAAGAAAAACACAGTTTTTACATTATTATAAAATATGTATTCATTAAAATAATTCAAATAGACCTAAACTGTGTAGGACAAATATTAAAAGACTTTTCTCCAAATTTCTCACTTTAGAAGAAAAAATTGAATGGTTCAGTTGTAGTTCCTCACATTTTTCTATGCACATATATAACCTTGATATATGTATATACACACATATATGATACTATATGTAAGTATATATAATTTCTTGTTAAATATGTAAAATTGCAGATATGTTGAGTGATTGTTTATAAAAATTTTCTTTTTTAACTTATGCTAATATGAGCATTTTCACATTAGTGTAAAGCATCAATAGTTATTATTTTTTACTATTTGAGCTATCATTATATTGAGAGAAAATTCCAGAATTTAAGTAGTTTATTTATTGTTATTTATTTAGGTTATTTGAATTTTTATTCCTGTAAGTTATATTGTAATGAACAACTTTGGGGCATAACTTTACTGTTTTATATTTGGAGTTATGTTTCTTAGTCAACAGATTTCTAGGAGTGAAATTAATAAAAGAAAGCTTTTACCGTGTAGTGTAAAATTGCTTCTCTATTGGTTTACACACTTTTTATATTATTATAGCAGTGTGTCACAGTTATGGAAGCTTAATCATTGAAAGATTATAAAAAGAAAACATAAAAAGAGATATTTTTATATCATAAACATGATATAATCTTATCCACACTGTAGAGGAGAGGAATGAAGTATTAAGCATGGGGACCGTTTAGGAATTGATGGTAATACATAAGGCAAGAAATAATGTGAACACCTGCAAACAGTTTTCCACATAAGCAATTATTTATTTATTTTCTATTAAAGATTGATTAGACAACTCCTCTGTTCTAAGAACCGTTTTGAGATTTGTGCTAAGAACTTGGCATACAAAGTGAGAAGGGCCCAGACACTCTCTTCTTGGTATATAAATAAAAAATAGAATCCATTTAAGATCTTGAGGACATAGTGGTAAAAATTGGCAGTAAAGATGACTCCATCTTCAGGTTTGGTGAGTAAGTGGATGACGGTATTATTTATTTACCCCTTTCTTACTCTATTTCTGCTCTATTCCCCTCTTTTCTCCATCTCTAGCACCATCTTAAATAGATAACATTTACTCATCTTTTTTAAATCATTATTTTTTAAGTGTATTTGGTATACAATCATGCTTGTTATATTAATGTCAGATGTACATATAGTGATTTGCCTTTGTTATACCTTACAATGTGACCACCCCATTAATTCTAGTAATCAGCTGTCACCATGCAAACTTATCCCAAAATTATTGACTATATTCCCCTTCCTCTTTTCACCCATCTCCTCACCGCCACCCTTCTGATAACCATCTCTGGGTCTGTTTCTATGAGTCTGTTTGTTTTGTTTTGTTTTGTTTTTAGATTCCACATATGAGTGAAACCATATGGTATTTGCGTTTGTCTGCCTGACTTCTTTCACTTAGCGTACTACCCTGTACGTCCAGCCATGTTGTTGCACAGGGCAAGATTTCATTCTTTTTTATTGCCATGTAGTATTTCAGTGTGTGTGAACCACATCTTCTTTATCCACACATCTATGGATGGACACTTAGGGTGGAATATTTTTCAAAAAAGATCAGATCCAGGCCTCAGTAAGTATAAGAAGATTGAAATTATATGAAGCATATTTTCTGATCACAATGGCATGAAACTACAAATCTGCAAGAAAGAAAAACGGGGAAAAAAATACAGGTGGAGATTAAACAACATGCTTCTAAATAGCCAATGGATCGAAGAGGAAATCAAACAGGAAATAAAAAACTTTTAGGCAAGTGGAAACGAAAACACAACTTTCCAAAATCAATGGAATGCAGCAAAAGCAGTGAGAAGAGGAAAGTTTATAGCTACACAGGCCTCCCTTAAGAAGCTAGAGTAATTTCAAGTAAGCAATCTAAATGTCCACCTAGAAAAAAGGAACAAACAAAACCCAAAGTAAGCAGAAAGAAGACTATAATAAAGATCAGAACAGAAGTAAACAAAGTAGAAAAATAGAAAAGGTTAATGAAACTAAGAGCTGTTGTTTGAGAGGGTAAGAAAAATTGACAAGCCTTTAGTAAGACTCATCAAGCAGAGAACACAAATAAATAAAATCAGGAATGAAAGAAGAGAGATTACAATAGACACAATAGAAATACAAGGATCGTTAAACAATACTATGAACTGTTATATGCCAAGAAATTTGACAATCTAGAAGAAATGGGTAAATTTTTAGAAACATAGAACCTTCCAAGGCTAAACCAGGAAGAATCAGAGGAGCTGAACAGACCAATCTCTACCCCACCAACAATGAACCAAAGTGTAATAACAGAAATGACAAACAAATAAGCAACAAAAAAACAAAACTCCCAACAAACAAAACCCCAAGACCAGACAGCTTCATAGGTGAATTCTACCAAATATTTAAAGAAGAATTAATAGTTATCATTCTCAGACTATTCCCTACTCATCTTTCAGGATGTGTTTTTATCCAGGACATCCTCCATGACCTAACTAGACTGAATAAGATGCTTCTCCTTGGTGCTTTTTTATTCCTTAAACACAGAGGGGTGAAATACTTTATTTACATATTTAATATGAAGCACTGAATTCTTCTGTTTGTAATTCCAACTCCCATTCTTCATATATTTGTGAAGGAAAGGAGTTTACATATCAGAAAATATGACTTGCATGCACATGAGACCTAGTTTCTTTAAAATATTAGGTTATGTTCATAGGTGTCAATCTTTTCTAGAGAAATACTTTTCCTTCAACCTATTACACCAAGGTCCAGGGTAGGATCAGCACCTTGCCAGCCTGGTATGTGCTAATTCTTTGTCTCCCTCTCAATCTCAAATAGCAAGTTCCCAATATTTTACTCTCTCAACAGTTCATAAATAATGTAATTATGTGATTGAATTTCTTTCATATCATGCAGAGATGAATGTGTACAGAGTCATTTTTTATTGATTTATGCATCATTTGCTGTGGAGTTGACTCAAATAAAATTACTGTTGTATCACTTATTTAAAAGGTTCATAACTCTAGTATCTTGAAGAATTGATAGTCCTTTAGGGAATAGATGCTAATGTATATATTTGAAAGTCAGTACTGTAAACTTCATAAACCAAATTATAATTAACACAATAATTTTCAAAATGATCTATTTTTCCTGAAATTTTTTTCTTTTATTCACTGATAGAAAATGAAGAATCCATTTTATACCACTTTGTTGATTCAACATAAAGCCTGATGGGTATAGCAGTGTATTAGTGTTACAGAGCCCCGCCAGTGCTGTTCTGGAACAGCTGTGGGGTTCAACTGCCTGCCACCAGGAAGCGTGACTCCCAGTGCAGCAGCTTGGTGAAAGAGGAAAGGGATTGTTTATTTAAAGGTTATACAAATTTAGAATAATGGCAGATTTCTGCCAGTAAGTTCCACTCCCTTTAAAACACCTCAAAACATATAATCCTTTGTCCCTTTGCAAAACCCAGCCAGTTTCAGAATGTGCCAGTCAGAGGTACCATCTTTCAGAAAAGCCAAGTCTGTGGCTCAGCATTCCTGGTCACAGTTCAGCTCCCAGTATCCCTCACGAATCAGTGCTTGGCTTGATGTGTCCCTGCAGAGCTCCCTTGATGTCTTCTCCTTCTTACTCCAGACCTCATGGCATGTTCTTGTTTGAAACTGTGTGGCTTCCCCCTTATAAACCAGACCTCATAGCCAACTCCCATCTACACCCTTTCAGACTCTGTGGCTTCTTCTTCCTTCTTTCTCAGCCCACCCTTATTTTAAATGCTCAGCCCAGAACTTCCTATGTGATCTCATATCTGGCCCCCCCTATAATGTGCCATTTTTGTTAGTTCCTCTGCATCTTTTACCTTCCTTTGGCCGCCATTTTCAGTCAGGTCAAGAGTTTCCAGTGACTCTTGGAAGAGTGGGAATCTGCCCCCTGCCTCTCCCACAGGTGCTGTATAAACTCTCCCAGCCAGGTCAGAAGTCCCTGAATGCACTCAGAGTCACCTTTCACCCTGGCCAGCAGACCTCTTCCTTGAAGAAAGTCAGGGCTATTAGCTTGTCATTGTTATGCAAAGTATCTTAACAGCCATATTGTCCACTCCCTCTTCCCCCAGTCAAAGCTTGTGGGGAATAGCTCTGCTATTTTCAGGAGACCCCTGCTCTGTGCACCATTACATTAGCACATTGTAATTGGGAAGTGTTTAGAGCTGCTTTTCCCACAATTATAATTTTTTTTGGTAAAACTTGTTTACTTGGTTATAGCAATATTTTGAAATTACTAGAAAGCATTCAGAATTTTATTAAAAATGTCATAAAATTATTTAATTTTGACAATATATACACAAAGAATATATTCACATCTTTGCCAATATCTTCTTTTGACATTAAAACTATCTTATTTTCAATCATCAAGTTTTAAAAATCAAGATATTAATTCCATTAGAAAATATAAAAATGAAAATATATAAACTCTTTTAAATAAAGGCACACCTTTTCTGGCTTCTGTGTCTTTCATTTTACCAATGTCATCTGTCATCATAAATGTTCCACAACAATGCACTTAACAACACTGTTTTCTTCTTTGTTTCTAGGCAAAAGCTTTACACAGGAACTATTTTATAACCAAGGCAAATTGGACACATTTACAATACTATTTGTAAAATACCTTACTATACATTTAACACCTATCATCAACAATATATTCTTTATGAATTCCTCCCAAAGCTGTTTTGTTAGCATTAACCTCCCACCTTTAAGTTATACCATATTTTAAATGTTTCTCAGGAAATTTAGTACTTGATTATATGCTGTATTTCATTATTGCCAGCAAAGTTAGTGATGGATGACAAATATACAGGAGCAGTTTGTTTTTATAAATGCTCACGAAAGACAAATGATAAAAAAATTCAAGGTGATTTGTGAAAGCTATAATTTGAAAGCACTTCACACTTTTCATATAGGAACCTCTAAAACACTGCAGAAAGCCATTTAATATTTCACATAGCTGCTAACCCATAGATTATTTGAGGTCATATTAAACTATAAAATATAAAAAATTGAAAAGGAAGCATAAATTTCAGTTTAGATTGAATATGTAAACTTCTAAATGAAAGCCGAAGTATGTGATAGAGAAAAGGGTTTATAGAGAAAAAGGATTCGCCTGTAAGATTAAAAAATGAAACAAGAGAACAAGATGAATTGTACTGTAGATAATCTTTCAACTGTAAGAGTATATTAGCTACAAAAGGTCTGTGCATGCTCAAGGATTCTTTTTCCAGGTTTTGAAATATCTTAAGTATAATTGTGGAGTTGATTGAATTACCTTAAGTATATTACAAACAGAATATTTCATTTTATGTTTCCCTATATACAAGGCAAAATTAGAATGCAAATCACTAGCAATGGAAATAAAGGCAATTCATTGTTTACTATGAGGATAAAGAGAAGATGGTAACCCATCTCCCTGTTTTTTTTACCTCTTGCTCAGGTAGGCAATTTCCTAATGAGGGAAGTGTTGTTTGTTTTTGTTTGTGTTTATTTGTTTTTGGTTACCTATGGCTTAGAAGGCATAAATCTTGAGAGCCTCATTGTTTGAATTGTTCTCTTAAGGAAATTGTCAAGTTTGAACTCTGTCTTAAAATCAAGATACTTCCTGAAGGAAGCCTCAAGGAGTTACACTCCGTTCATCCAGCAGATATGAGCCTTTTCTTGATCTGTTCTTCCTGACATTCTTACATTAAACACAGACTTTTTATTCAAAGGGTAATTTCTGTTAATACCCAGTCAGAATAGCTCAGTTGTTTTATTTGACATTAAAAACAATCTACAAAAAAGGTTACAAGATTTAGGAGGAAAACAGTACAGGATGCTCAGTTAAATTTGAACTATTCCTAATTGCCTATGCATGTGTTTACTGAGATAAAATAAAAATATTGCAGCACCCACACTTACACTACAAATGTTGTTAAATGAAATAAATTATGTCTGTAAATTACATACCTATATCTTGAATGATTTGTTTCTCCTTAACAATTTTTTGTTTTGCAAAACTTGCTGATAAAATTCCATGCAGTTACATTATATACACCATTTACATCATAACATAGCTTCCACAGTGGTCACGATTAACATATTTCTTTCCTTTATTCACTGAATATTTTTTAATGAGAAAATGTACTCATCATTACCATTATGAGCCAGTATACTAAACATGTACTGCCATAAAGTTAACAACTCTGAGAATTACTCTATAAATTTGATTTGTTGAAGCACAGAATTCTATCTTTTATGACATAATAATTATCTACTAAAAATTGGAATTTCTTTTCCTGTTCATAAATGATGTTGTCCTTTTAAATACGGCCTTTGTTAGGGGGGTTGGTGGCGCAGGCTGTGAACGAATTCACAGAGAGAAGAAAGTGCAGAGAGCAGAAGTTTTATTTTACTTCCCCAAGACAGGGAAAGGGCTAGGTGCCAATATGGGCACCAGTGCGGAGGGGTTAGGGCTTTGGAACTTTTATCAGGTAATGGGGCGGTTGTAGAGCAGGACTTTTCCCTTGGGCTGCAGCTTGTTTTGATGTTATCTTTGGGTGCAGGGTCATGGCGTTCCCCCAGCCTCTGTGCCTTCAGGGCACTTCCAGTCATTTTCTGGTTCTGGGGATAAAGGCTCACAAAACAATTAGGGTCAGTGTGCTTTGTGGGGTCCAGCTAGTTCTGGGAGAGAGGGCCTGAGAAAGGGGCTTTTGTCCTATTAACCTTGACACTTAAAAGTATGCAAAGTTTATCAGTTCTTCCTTTAATGTACGCAACACATTTCTTCTAGCAATGAAATATTTTAATAACACCCAGGTCACTTCTTTCAGATTGCATAATTATACTACTAAAGAGATTTTAGAAACTCTGAATGAGAAATAGGTAGGCCCTATTTGGTAAAATATTTAAAAAGTCAACAAGAACTTTTGAGTCTTTAGAATTGAAGAATAATTTTAGCACTTCAAGTAAACTTAGATATCTATCGGCTGCATTTGTTTAAGGGAATAAATAGTTTTTTTTAATGTAAGAGAGTTGAAAAACTGGTAAAATTATACAAATATTTTAATTGCTCAGTTCAGAGAGAGTAATTACTGAAGGAAGAGAACAATTTCATGACAACGACTTCAATGCCAATAGAAAGGGCATCAGGTACTATCGGAACGACATTATGCAAAATAGGACTGGGACACCCAATATCTTCCACAGAATCAGTCATGCCTTGCTTCAACTTTGTGTAAACATGTCTGTATTTTCACATAAAACATTCACCAAAATGTGTATTGTTTTCACCAAAAATAATAAAAATTTTCTCATCCACTTGTACCTCAACATGAGATTTTCTGGTAAAGTTTCTGAAGTCTCATCTGGATTAAATTTTACTCACGATAGCCTTACAAGAGAAACTTATTCCCAAGGAAAAAACCATTGCAGTAGCAACAGACAGATTTACTTCTGCATCATTGTTACTTACATCCTGGGCTATGCCCTAAAAACATGAGACATTTCGATCTTCGATAATATCTGTAATAGCATAAAGAGCTATTTTTTTTTTAAATATAGCAGATTCGTGGCAATTTTAAACTTGCCCACAGTTTTGGAGTCTACCAGAAGTGGTGTATTCAGTCACTTGAGCTGAAAGACTGGTAATGTCATATGGTACAAAACGTTCTTTCAAGTTCTTTTGTGATTATTTCATCTTCATCTTAATTTCTCTATTTTTTTATTTGATAACTTTCTTTGGAACTAATTGAATAAATCATATACTTTACATGCTTAGCTCTTAGTATATGCTAGTTTATTCCACCATTTTTTATGTTGAATAAGTAATTGCATACTGTACAAATGACTCCAAAAGGGCTTTTTCCTTGTTTAATAAGTGTTCACTATTCAGACAATTTATCCAGAAATATACACTACGGGGTGTTTAGTATTTTCGGTTTCAAACATATACAAAATAATAGTAATAAAAAGATAATAACAATCACCACAGGAGCTGTAGATTGAATTTGGTCATCTCATAGTTAATGGGTATATCTGTCGTTCACAAGTTTAAACTTGTATGTATAAGTAGGTGTTGAACTATTTGAAAGACAAGGGAACATGCAACGTAATATCTTGAGCTCACATCTGATGTATTATAAGAAAGATGAACTTTTTATTTGCCTTCAAGAGATAGCTGTACTTGGAAGGCACAGTCATACTGATCATATGCAAAGTGCTAAGAAGCCTAGTGTTCAGGGATTGGTGAACTTTCAGAGCAGAAGTGTTTGCGGATTGACAGTTCTGCATCTGTGTAAGTGTGTTTTGGGGAGCCCGGCCTCTGCGGACGTCTGTCTTTCAGAATCGTAGGCACTGGAACAAGACTTGTTGGCAGTTTTCTAGAGGTGAGGTGCTGTCACTGACTGGCTGACTTTCAGAGAAGGCTACTGCTTTAACTTTTCTGTAAAGAAGATGAATTGTTCAGAACCTGGGATTTTAACCAAAGAAAGCCTTGTCCGTTCTTGAATATGAAAAATAAATACATTTAAATCTCATTCCCGCATTTTGGTCTTTCCCTTAACCAGACTTTTAGAAGGTACCATATAAATTGTCCAAAGTTTTATTTTTGGTGGTATGATTCTCAATGAATGTTGGCACTTAAATGACTTAAACAGTAATAACTGTAACCTAGAAATTAACTGCTGCTTTTTTTTTTTAAGTATTGGAAAAAAACATACAGGGCTTTTAAGACATTCCAACTTGTAGGACAAAATACTTAATTCTAGATGTCTTGTATGTACAGGACACCTTGTAACCTTACTTACAAAACAAGGCATTTCTCTATTCAGTCTAATCAGCTCTCTCTCTGTCTCTCTCTCTGTCTCTCTCTTTCCCTCCCCCTTCCCTCCCTCCCTCCTTTCCAAAGTTATCATTAATTTGTTGTACAGCATTTTAAGTAGAAGAAAATTTTGTGTTAGAATCTTAAATATAAAAGTGTGGCTTTTGCTTTTTTCCCAATGGAAACACATTATACTAGTATTTGACATCAGAAAATGCCTCAGTACAGATTGACAGCTACTTGACATTTTCTTCCGATGGCACAGGGTTAGAATTTCATCAACTATCTCCTTTTGAGGAGATAAGCATACAGCACGAGCAAAGCTGATTTAGAAAGTGATCAATCTCTGAGCAATTTGAAATTTTCTAATCTTGGACAAGAATTACAAAAATAAATTACCACCAGAAGGAACCATAGAAGTCTGAAATGCAGAAAGATGGAATCATTTGCTCAGGACCACCCAGTACTTATTAATATTGGGGCTGAGTTTGGTTTCCTGGTTTCCTGGCTATCTGTACAGCTCTCTTTTGCATGGTCCACTTTAGCAAAATAATTTACCTCTACAGGCTTGGTTGTTGGACATGTTTCAAAATTTTTCTACTACTTATCAGCTGGGTTGATGTGGCAGGTTATTTAACCTCCCTGAGCCTCAATTTTTCATCAGTAAAATGGAGATAATGACGATGTCTAACTCATAGGTTTGATGTATTAACCGAGATCAATAACATGATATCCTTGATGTAGTGATTGGCATGTCATCGATGTTAAATACATGTTAGTTATTATTATTTTATTATGTCATATTATACTATTATAGTAGAAGTCAGTGTAATGAGAACGATATTAACGATGCTACAGCAGTTGAGTCTATGCTCATAATCATCTTTTCATTTTTGGTAGTGGGGCCTGGGGCACACATTTAGTTGAAAACAATTGGATCTGTGACTTATTCTTTTCCCGTTATTAGTCACGTTGGCCCACTGTTGCTACAACCTCCGCATCTCAGTCCCCGGACACGACAATGAATTTTTATTTCTGGAATGCATTTGCAAGGGGCTTACCTTCATTCAGTCACTCGGAACAGGTACTCCTTCTGTCTAGTGGCACCACAGTTCCCTCAGGTCTGGAGGTCCCCCTGGGTTCACTGCATTTGACTGTCTAAAGGGGAGGGAAAGACATCATACATGATCATGCAGGTTTTGAAAGGCCAGGCCTGGGAGTGGCATTTTTCCCATCTGGCAATGTCCCTGTGCAGTAAAGGCTGTGAAGCATAGTCTAGTTGTGAGCCCATGAGGGCAGAGAAATGGAGTTTAGAGAGCAGGGACAACATACAGCCTGCAACGTGCTGATGTATAGGAGAGAAATTACTGATCACTTATTTGAGCCTCATAACACACCCATTAACTTCCTGTGTGTTGTCATTACATACAATGGATGAAGGAACTGAAGACATAAATGAATTGCTTAAAGTTACTTGTTTCGACAAGGGCATAACCAGAATTCTTTTCCAGGCACTATGAATCTAAATTCATGGTTCTTGATTTTTATAAGTTACATACGTTGGCTGGAATCCTGTTTCTTTAGAAAGCTGCTTCAATCGATGAGGTTAATTAACTCGTCAGTCACTGAAAAATCTTTGTATGTTTTTAGTAGTTTCAAAGTTAAACTTTTATTCTGCATAATTATTTTATTGAGGCAACAAGACAGACTTCATCAAGCCAGTATTTTGAAGATTATTCTTAATTACTTTTTAAGAGATTCTTCTTCTTTCTGAATACTGGTTCCATTTGGTTAGCAAAATGTGACATTTTTCTCAACCACATTAATCATGTAAATGTTTAAAATATCTCAAAATTTATTTTGAATTCTGTGCTTACTTAAACAGTATCTTTCTTAAGGAAACTTCTTAAAGCAAATTTACAAATTTAAAAGCTTTAGGCAAATGCTTTGTATATTTTAAAAATTTCAAGTTATTTTAAGTAAAAATTATATTAAAGATGATACTTATATTTAATATATAAGCAATAATTTTCTAAATGGCAATACTGGGTATTTTTATATGGAGAATCTCAGTGATACTTTTAATTAATAAAGTTGGAAATTGCTGAGCAAAAGCGTATAGAAGTTATTTTAACCTTTTATTTTTCTTTTGTTAACATTGGATAATCCTAGCATATTTGCTTTTAACTAATGTATATTTACTGGATTTTTATGAAATGGAAAAGGCCAATAACTCAAACTGGTAGTGAGACCAATTACATATTACAGTTAGCATTTGTTTCCAAAGCTAGTTAAACTTTAATATTGAAATGTTATTATAAATTTTCAGTTTTGTACTCCCCCCCCCCCCATTTATCCAAATAGGTGAAGCTAGTTGCTCTTTCATGAGAATCATTACTCTGATTCTCTGACCTATGATCAGGGGATAAGCTTTGTAAATAAATTTCTTTAAGAATTTTTCCAAGTGATTTCTGTGGTTTTACGTATTCCTGTAGAGTTTGAAAGAAGAGATCTCACAATGATTAGGGATGGGAAAATACTTTCTACATTTACTGCTTCTTAAGAATCTAAATGTGGCCCTGGCTGGTGTGGCTCAGTGGATTGAGCACCAGACTGCGAACCAAAGGGTAGCCGGTTCAATTCCAGTCAGGACACATGCCTGGGTTAAGGGCCAGGTCCCCAATATGGGGAGCACAAGAGGCAACTACACATTGATCTTTCTCTCCCTTTCTTCCTCCCTTCCCCTCTCTAAAAATAAATAAATAAAATCTTTAAAAAACAAAAGAATCTAAATATGTAGGTCACTAAAGTTAAAATAGTTATTCACTGTGCACTTTTTAAATATTAAATTGACATTTAAATTTCTTTAATATATTTTATTGATTTTGCTATTAGAGTTGTCCCAGTTTTTCCCCCTTTGCCCCCTTCTGCTTGGTACCCCCATTCCCTCCAGCAGTCCCCTCCCTTAGTTCATGTCCATGAGCCATGCATATAAGTTTTTTGGCTTCCTCATTTTCTATACTATTCTAAATATACCCCTGTCTGTTTTGTACCTACCAATTTATGTTTCTTAATCCCCGCACCTTTCCCCTCATTCTCCCCCTGACACCCCTAGCTGATAACACTCCAAATTATCTCCATATCTATGATTCTGTACCTGTTCTGCTTGTTTGCTTAGTTTGCTTTTTAGATTCAGTTGTTGATAGTTGTGAGTTTGTTGTCATTTTAATGTTCATAGTTTTGATCTTCTTTTTTTTTTTTATATAGTTCTCTTTAACATTTCATATAATCATGGCTTGGTGATGATGAACTCCTTTAGATTTACCTTGTCTGGGAAGCACTTTCTCTGCCCTTCCATTCTAAATGATAGGTTTTCTGGACACAGTAATCTTGGATGTAGGTCCTTGCCTTTCATGACTTTGAATACTTCTTTCCAGCCCCTTCTATCCTGCAAAGTTTCTTTTGAGAAATCAACTGACAGTCTTACAGGAATTCCTGTGTAGGTAACTGTCTGCTTTTTTTCTTGCCGCTTTTACGATTCTCTCTTTGTCTTTAACCTTTGGCCTTTTAATTTTGATGTGTCTTGGTGTGGGCCTCTTTGCGTCAATCTTGTTTGGGACTCTCTGTGCTTCCTGGGCTTGCATATCTATTTCCTTCACCAAATTAGGAAAGTTTTCTTTCATTATTTTTCAAATAAGTTTTCCATTTATTGCTCTTCCTCTTCTACTGCACCCCTAAGATTCGGATGTTGGTATGCTTGAAGATGTCCCAGAGGCTCCTTATACTATTCTCATTTTTTCTTTTTAATTATTTTTTCTTCTTGCTGTTCTGACTGAATGCTTTTGACTTCCTTTTGTCCCAAATTACTGATTTGTCTTGGCTTCATCCCCTTCACTGTTGTTTCCCTGTAGATTTTTATATCACTTAATGCAACCTTCATATCTGCCTGGGTCTTTTTTTATGCTGTTGCAATACCCAATGATTTATTTGAGCATCCTGATAACCAGTGTTTTGAACTCTGCATGTTATAGGTTGCTTATCTCCATTTCATTTAGTTCTTTACCTGGAGTTTCGTTCTGTTCTTTGATTTGGGCCATATTTGTCTCCTCATCTTGGCCACCTCCTTGTGTTTATTTCTGTGTATTAGGTAGAGCTGCTTTGACTCCCTGTACTAGTAGCATGGTCTGTTGTAGAAAAGGCGCCTGTCTACGTAGATGTGGCTTCTTTAAATCCTTGGTCGCCAGACTCCCGTACAGCTCAATTTTCTGACATCTCTGAGTGATGTTTGTTTTGTAGTTCAGTTGTAAATTTTGCTGTAGTTGGGCATGGAGGTGAAGTGTGTTTACCTATGCCTCCATCTTGGCTGGAAGTCTCTTAATCTTCCAGATGGTCTGGAAGCGGCCCCTCGTACACACCATGCCACAACCTAAATTGACTTTTTAAAAAGAGATGGAGGGTTTAAAGAGGAAGATCTTAGTTATCACCTTAATTCTGCAAAGATGTAATATAAGATGATGACCAGAATGTCCTTTGTATAGAATGGCCATTATCAGCTGACAGTCTCATAAATTTTACATGTTCCAAGTTCATGATGAGATCTTGGGTTGCCAGTTAAAATGCAGGGCATTGAGTTTCATTTGAATTTCAGATGCGTGGTGAACAATTTTTAATATAAGTATGTGTTGATAATTATTTATTATTTATCTGAAATTCAAATATGACTGGAAACCCTGTGTTTTTATTGTTATATTTGGTAACCCTAAAATATTTTGCACTCTCATTCTTAGTCCCAGCTTTCAAATTTGGAAGTCAGGGAGTGACTAAAATAGTTTAGGTCATGTGCCCTTTCTGGGCTTCAAAGTCAGTTGCTTGTACAAGGAGTTGTTTTTTTTTTTTTGGTTTTTTTTTTCAGAACAATAGCTGACCTGAGAGGGATCCTGGGGGTGTAGGAGTTTGGAGGGATATGGACCAGTAGCTAAATAGGTTTAGAGTTAGGTACACAGAAGACAGATAAATAGTCATGATGATGTTTTTGAACTTTGTTTTAAGGCCCTTTTACTTAACTTGTTAAGGCCCAGTCCCATTTGTCTTCTTGAATTTTCTAAGATACATTACCATCCTTAAATTAATTACTTAAGCTGGGTTAAGCTGAATATGCAACCAGAAAATCTTAACTACATTATTTTAATGATAATTTCAGATACTGTAAAAAAAAACTTACTGCAATAATATCTGATGACAGTAGCTATTATTTTATTTAAAAATAATAGGACCTTAGAACTTCCAGTGCTCCCAGTAGCCCCTTTCTCTTTCCAATCAAAGATCAGAGATGTCAGTACAACCTGTGAGAGGAATAGAACCTTGACCCTATGCAAACCTGGTGAAAAGTAATCCTATAGCAGAAAAGTCTATTAAGTCCTTTTCCTCTGCTACTGTGGGAGATTATATGGCTTCCTCTGTAGCCAGTTAAAGAGCATGTTTCACTTTTCTGACTAAAATTGGTATCATACATACAAAGGAAATACATTCTGGCAGAACAAATATGTTCTATACAGAATATTTGGAAACTGATATCTTGTGTAATATACTGCTCTGCATGTGTTGTAGATGAAAGCTAGGTCTTGACTGTAATATGCAGAAATTGCTGTATGGGGTAAACATTTTTTCAAGATTTGCCTTTTACATAGCTCACGAAATGTAGAATCTTGTTCCTCACCACAGGGTAGATCATTTCCCCAGAATACCAGAAAAAGTAAGTACATTCTTCTGAGTTCTGACATAAAGCTGTAAATCACAGAGCTAGAGATGAGAGAGTTGGTCTTCGGCACTTTATATTTAATGCTCAAGTTATGTGAAGTTAGATGTTTCAAAATTGCACATATAATATGCTATAATGGACAATGTGTTGTTCAGATGTGGTTTACATGACTGAAATAAAGCAAACTCTCTACATTCTGGATTAGCCATTTACCTGCTGATAATCACAGGTAAGAAGGAACAATTAGAAGCATAGACAAGAGTTTTGTTGTTGGTGCTATCAAAAAGTCAGCTTAAAATCAACGACTACAATTTCTACTAATAACACTGAATCTAGTAGTCAGCTTTATCTAAAGGCATTGCATTATTAGAGTTGGTTTGAATCTGCTCTTTGATAGGAATGGGGACATTAGATGTGTTCACTTTGATTATTCACTATATAGTGTATAGATTTCTACAGTAAACTGGACAGCTCTTAAAGAGTAACTTCTTAATGCTGTGTTCCACAGAAGGTAAAATTCCAAATTTCAAGCCTTCAAATTTCAAAATGAAATTCTGAACTCCACAATAGTTTAGATCATCAACACACTTACATATATTTTTAAATTAGAGATAATATATCCAAGACAGCTTAATGACCCTAAACTGGCTAACTTTAAATAATCAGCAACCATGAAGACCATGATACTAATTGGCTGATTGTATATTTTTTGTGCAGTTTCTCTAAACAAAACACAACTCAATTCACCATTTTGATCTTACAAATATGCATATACTAATAAAATAAAAACTGCTCTTCAATTTAAATTAAGCTATCAACAAATACAGTGTTTTCTCAAAACAGAAGGGTTTTAATGTTTTGTTTTTCAACACACTGTTCCTAGTGTACTATCATCAATTCTGATTTGTTCATCATTTATTCATTGATTTATTCATTCAACAAATATTTATTGAATGATGCTCTGGGCCAGGTTGTGGAAGAATATATGAAAGACAGAAAAAATAACAAAGAGGAAGCATTTTCTCTAGTATCTGAAGATGTTGGTGGTATTGGCATTTAAAGGGAAGGGCGATGGGTGGATGTGGAAGAGGGTATAAGGGGAATAAATGGTAATGGAAAAAATACAACAAAAATAAATAAAAAAGAAAATATGGAAGGAAGTTTCCTAGCTGCACACAGACAAAAAATAGGCAATGTATATGAACTATTATTATTATTTTTTAAATATAGAATCTAAATTAGCTTAAATTGGCAGAGTAATGTAACAAGAAACCTAGATGAACAGCCAGGAAACTTTTCCAAAGGTCATAGCCAGATCTTCACATCCACAGGATTGGCAGTGTAGGGAGGAATGTGAGATAAAATAGGAAAAAAAAAATGACTGGGAACCTTGGATTTTAGCTGACCAAGAAGCAGTGTAAACTCAGAAGGCTACTTCTATTAATATATGATTTTTTTAAATTACAAGACTTTACAACACTTTAACACTTTTAAACCTTTTCTCCTTGTAAGCCATTTTATTTTTTTAACAATATGTTTATTGATTTTAGAGAGAGAGGAAGTGAGAGAGAGAGAGAGAAACATCAGTGTGAAAGGGAAATATGTATTGGTTGCCTCCCATATGTGCCCCAACTGGTGATCGAACCTACGACCTAAGTATGTGCCCTGACTGAGAATTGAACCCCCAACCTTTTGGTGTATGGGAAAACACTCCAACCAACTAAGTCACACCAGCCAAAGCTCCTTATAAGCCATTAAAAAAAAAACTGTATACTTAAAACTATATATACTTAAAATATCATTGTTGTATTATACAGTCAATATTTATTTTGAATTGTTTAGATAAATCAACATAAGCTATTTTGTTATTCTCCATTCCTTCACATTTCCTTGAAGAGTACTATTTGGTAACTCTCTTATTTCTCTTAGCAGGGTCTCCAGATATCCAACCTCTCAATTTGGATGTAAAATTCTCATAATACTGTTATTTATTTATTTATTTTGACAGGTTTAAAGATAGAATCATCCTTTCGTCTTTTAGTTCCCATGATTTCTATTGAGAAGCCATGGTCAGTCTATTTGCTGCTTTTCGGAAAGTAATAAGTGTCTGTTTTGTTTGTATTTAACATTTATTTCTGTCTTTAATATTCAGTGATTTTTCTATGATTTTTATGATTTTTGTGATCTTTATATTTATCTTGTTTGTGACATAATATTTCTTGAATCTGTAGTTAACATCTTTAGTTAATATTTTTAAAAATTTATCTTGTAACTTATAATTAGTGTCTTTAATAATTTTTTTTAAATTCTCAGAAATTATGCCCTATTTCTTTCTGCTCTTTTTTCCCCAATATGTTAGACCATTTTTCCATGTCACTATGTCCATTTTGCTTTTTACATTATTTTCATCTTTGAAAAGTATTTACCTTCAATCTCTATATTTCATTTTGACTGATGTTCCAGTTAAAAACCTCTTTTTAGTTGTGTTTATTTGCTAGTAATCTCATCCAATAACTATTCTATTAGTTTTAATTTTCATTTCTAATATTTCCATTTGAATTTTTAAAGTATCTCCTTATCTTTTAAATTCTGAGGCCCTCAGGTCTACATCTGCAAGGAGCTGGATTTTGTGAGTTTAGAGAGGACCCCGAGCCTCCGATTAAAACACAGCTATGTGGGAGCCTGAATAGAAGACCCAGATAATGCGTGCTCAGGCTTCTGATCTTTAGAAACTACAGGACAAAACATGTGTGTTTTCTGAAGTTGCTAACTTTGTGGTGATTTATAACACAGTGATATTCACAACACAGCAATTATTGGCTTTATTGACTCACCGTGTCAGAAGTAAATAAATAAAATTAATAAATGCTGCAACTGCATAAATCTTACCAAGGCAGCCAAGTACCATTAAGGAATATCTAGCATTGCACAAGGGCAACTGCTTGCAAAGCCTTTTTCCTTCAGTGGCTGCAGTAAGAGACAGTTTTTCTAGTCATCCATCCAGAAGCATAGGTTTTGTTAACTCACACACGTTCCGTACAGCCTGTACCTATCAGTGAGGAGCAACAGGGCTAAACATCCTAAGACAAATAGAAAGGAGGGTTATGGAGTTTCCCAGATTAGGAAATTCAAGATTTCAAGGCCATTGCAATTCCAAACCCTTTAGGACAATGGGGGAAAGAAAGGAAATAAAGTAAAACTTTGACTAAATAATCCATCTCTTAAAAACATTTTCTTCCAAATTTAAGTGAAGCCACTATTAGCAAATAACTTATTTTTGTCTGAGCAAAGTGCTTATTTTCAACTTCTAGGTCATATATCCTTCCAGTAGCTAAATTAGCTGTATCTTTCAAGTGACATTTATGGATTTTGAAATTTTGTTATCTGTACTTCCTAACTTCCTAGATGTCTAGTTGAATTATATAACCATGTCACCTTCTTTACTTTGGCACTCCTGATAGAAGTACCAATTGATACTTTTCCCTAGTGTTATGGTAACTTCTATTTCACTGTGTTTAACAGTGGATTGCTTGTTTTAGAAGGGACTTGACTGGGAATGAAGCTGGTGATGAGTGCTACTTTTTGCAAATAGGTGTTACCAGAAAGATTTGAAACAAAGGAAGAAATTGAGACTTGATGTGTATATGAATACTGGGTGGGACAGAAGTAGGTTTGCAGTTGTTCATATGGAAAATAATAAAATAACAAGTATAAGAATAAACTGTGAGTTTTTCATATTCACAACTGTAGAGTTATTTTCCTCACCTTGTATAATATCACTGAGATCATTCAAATCTAAGGAAAAAATAATGCATAAAGTCAAAGTAATCAGTCTCACAATGAGAAAGCCAAAAAGCTAATTACACCTATATTAAAATGAGTTATATGTCTCATTTTTCATCTTTGACAGGTGCAGGCACTAAGAATGAAATCCAAACTAAAGAATGGAATAAAAAACAAAACCCCAAATGCAACAACACTATGGCTTGAATTACACTGCCCCTTTTAGAGGTCATTCTCTTTGCATCCGTTGGGTATAATAAATCTGGAGCTATGGTGTGGATGTTAGGGGTGCATTTTAAAAAGGGAGTTCTATGGAGAAAACTAAAATGCTGTATAACTCTTATTCAAATATTTATGTAAAATTTATGTTATATGAAAATGCCAAGAATAAGTTTTAGACTTTGTAAAGGCATGATAAGCAAGAGTCCTCATTCACTTGATAAATAATGTTGATTGCCTGTGTGAAGATTAATTTTTCTGGTGCTCTGTAGATGAAAACATTTTACTCATTGAAGAAAATATGTTTTTTGGTAAAATGGTTTCTGTAAGTGATATGTGGAATTGATGATTCCAATAGATAACGCTGAAGATTTTTAACCCAGTGCTTGTGGGGGGTGATGTGCAGCGTAAGAGCCAGCTCACAGTAGAGGTGGAAAAGATTCGAAAAGACACTGAGATGACAGAGCAAAGGCTGCTAGATTACTGCAGTGTAGAAGCCATTATGATCCCACAGACATACACACACACACACATACACACATAGATCATTTTCTCCTTTCATTAAAATTTTAAGGCCGGCATGGCAGGGATGGAGTGATAATGTGGGGAAGTTATCAGTCAAGTGGAATTATCAATCAAAAGTTCCTTCACTAAAAGATCCTTTGCTCCAAGCTAGTGAGCATTTAGCAAACTAAAATCTTTGTCTAGCAATCCCTCCCTCTCCTGTCCCCCAGTTGCATTTCTGTACCTAACACTTTCTTTTCCTTCATCCTGCTAATCTCTCTTGTGTCTCAGTTGACTTCCCCCACCCCTCCCTTGTCCAGATGCCTTATCTTTAAATAATGACTCTTTTACAATCCCCAAATGCCAGTTACCTCTAAAGATTCATCTCTGTCATAATCCAGATTTACAGTCAATTGTAGAATTTAAACCTTGGACTTGAGCTGAATTAAGAGTTAAATTTAAAGATTTCTCTAAACCCAGAAAATAGCAGCAAATATTCAGGAAAGAATCTAGTCTTCTTTTGTATATGTATGACCTGGGCTTACCTAACCTATATCAACCTGCTAGTTGAAATCTCAAATGCTAAATCTGGATGCCCAAAGCTGACTGGCCTGATTCAGAAGATTCTCTCTTTCCATAATAAACCTGGGAGGCTAAAAAAAAAGTGGGTCCAAAAAGTAAGGTGAAGTTTCCTAAAAGCCAGACCTGAAAATATTTCTAGTAAAAGTTGATCAAACTGTAATTCAATCCTGCAAACAGAGAAAAGATGAGATTGAAAGAGATTTTTTTCAGGATAGACTAGAAAAATAACTTTCAAAAACATTCAGGAATTAGATGGCCCAAATGAAAGAACAGATCAAAACTTCAGAAAGAGAGCTAAGCAGTGAAGAGATTGCCAACCTATCTGATGGAGAATTTAAAGCCCTGGTAATCAAAATGCTCACAGAACTGATTGAGCTTGGTCAAAAAATGAAAGAACAAATGAAAGATACCCAAAATGAAATAAAGCAAAATATTTAGGGAACCAACAGTGACAGAAAGGAAACCAGGACTCAAAGCAACAATCTGGAACAAAAGGTAAAAATAAACATCCAACCAGAACAGAATGAAGAAACAAGAATTCAAGAAAGTAAAGAGAGACTTAGGAACCTCTGGGACAACCTGAAACTTTCCAATATCCAAATTATAGGGGTGCCAGAAGGAGAAGAACAGCAGAAAGAAATTGAAAATTTATTTGAACAAATAATGAAGGAAAACTTCCCCAATTTGGTGAAGGAATTAGACTTCCAGGAAGCCCAGAGAGCCCCAAAGAAGTTGGACCCAAGGAGGAACACACCAAGGCACATCATAATTAAAGACAAGAAGAGAATCTTAAAATCAGCAAGAGAAAACAGGACAGTTACCTACAAAGGAGTTCCCATAAGACTGTCAGCTGATTTCTCAAAAGAAACCTTGCAGGCAAGAAGTGGCTGGAAAGAAGTATTTGAAGTCATGAAAGGCAAGGACTTACATCCAAGATTACCCTATCCAGCAAAACTTTTGTTCACAGTGAAAGGGCAGATAAAGTGCTTCCCAGATAAGGTCAAGTTAAAAGAGTTCATCATTTCCAAGCCATTATTATATGAAAGGCTAAAGGGATTTATCTAAGAAAAAGATCAAGAATATGAACAGTAAAATGACAACAAACTCACAACTATCAACAAATGAACCAAAAAGAAAATAAAAACAATGAAAACAAAAACTAAGCAAACAACAAGAATAGGAACAGAATTAGAAAAATGGACACCACATGGAGGGATTTCAGTGGGGAGGGGGAAGGGAGGAATAGGAGGGAAAGGTACAGGGAAGAAGAAGCATAATGAGTAGGCATAAAATAGATGGGGACAGATAAAAAATGGTATAGGAAACAGAGGACCCAAAGATCTTATATGTACAACCCATGGACATGAACTAATGGGGGGGTGGAGGGGAATAAAGGGGGAAAAATTGGGAAAACTGTAACAGCATAATCAATATATAAACAAACTAAAAAAAAAAGAAAAAAAAAACCCATTGAGTAATGAACTTCCTGAGCTGAAACTGGACTGTTTGCTATTGTTTTCCAGTCTCTCTCCTGTAGGCTGTAGATATCTGACCTCATGCTTTTGGCTATCTAGAATGGAGGGAAAGTTCTGGAATACACTGTGAGTCATGAATTCTGGTCAGTGTCATCAAGGGGTGGAATGACCCTGGGTCACTAACCTGGAGAACTGCCTACCATTCAGGTACACATTGTTAGACTTAGCAGGTGAGAAGTAAATTTGTATTGTGTTAAATCACTGACTCTAGTGTCTGTCTTTTAGGGTAGCCAGAGGTAACTTTAGAAATAGATTCTTTCATATTTAATTTCTTATTATACTATTTTATAAGTGAAGACACTTAAGATCAGGCGTAAATGAGTTACTTGTGAACATTCAGCTTCTATGTGCAAAATCTGCTATTCCGAGCTTGATTTTCTGAATCAAAATTTTTGGTATATTTCTCTATGCTAAGTGTTCAAAAATGTTGGTTTGATTAGTCTTTAAAAGCTAAAGCCTTGAAGCCAGAGAAGCAGTATTGGAATAATGACATTAACCCTTCCCAACTGTATGAACTTCAATTATCTAACTCCTCCATATGCAAAGTGATAATAGCTCCGAGCCAATATTGGGAGGATTAAGTGAGAAAATCCAAATTTACTACAGTGGTTTAACCCAATTCCAATTAAGTGTGATGTAATAGCCATCCTTTTGGAACTTAATATTGACCTAAACACTGAAAAATCTGAGAACTTATTCTCTTACACTAATGAATACTTTCCTGCTTTATCCTGTTTTTGCTACTAGCTTTATGTATGCCATTAATTTTAAAACTTAATACAAAATTGCCTAATCAATTTTCTTTTTGACCAAACACATACACAAATAGTAGCAAAGTAAAAATAATATGCAGAAGTTCATAGAGTAAAAAAAAAGTTCTCTTTATCCTAGTCTTTTACACCATGAAAATTTATGTAATTATATTGCTAATAATAGTTTATCCATATATATGCATACTTAGTGTGTATGTTGATTTTTATTTGAATTATTATTTAACTTGAATATATGAAAAAGTATATGCATAATTTTATTACTTGATAAGAAACCTTGTAAATAGTAATGAAGTGTTCCTATGGGTAAATATTCAGGAAGAATTTTAAAATTTATGCTGAAATTGCTTAAAATAAGAAAAGCTAAAGACTTAAAATTTTGAGCTGATCTCCTCATCAGGGTTATGAAGCCCTACCTCTTATTAATGATTTTGTATTCAAACAAACACATCAAAAGAAAATAAACAGTGGGGGGAAAAGGAGGAGAAGGCTGGAGAGTCTGACTCTGAGAACTGTAAAGTAGTGCTTTCAGAACGTGTTCTTCATAACCACATGGCATACCATGACCAGGGTTAACAGTGCAGAAGGCAAAGGTGCAGCCCATGAAATTCATCTTCAGATATTTAAAAAATAGATTCTGTACTCAGGTGGGGCTCTATGAGCAAGTGAAAATGCAAGATAGAAATTGGCACATTTTATTTTTGTGTGTGGAATTAAGTTAAAGTCTAGCATCCTTTCATCTCATCCTGAAGGAGTCCCTTTAGTATGTCTTCAAGGGCAGGTCTACTAGGGACAGATTTCTCTGTTTTTGTCTGTTTGGGAAGATGTCAATTCTCCTTTGGTTTTGAAGGCTTCTTTAATTAGTTATAGAATACTTGATTGACAGTCATTCTCTAGGAGTACATAAACATGTCGCCCCACTGTCTCCTGGGTTCAATGCTTTCTGATAAGAAAATATTTGTTATTTCTACTGAAACCCCCTTGTATGTGACGAGTCACTTTTCTCTTTCTACTTTCAAGATTTTCTATTCTTTTCACTGTTGTCTGTTTAACTATGTGTGTCTGAGTTTATCCTGCTTGGAGGTCTCTCTGATTCTTGAGTGTGCAGATTGAGGTTGTCTTTTTATCAAACTTGGAAAAGTTTCAGTCATTATTTCTTCAAATATTCTTTCTGCCATTTCTTTGATTCCCCTCCTTTTGGGATTCCCGTGATGTGTGTTTCACTATGTTTGGTGATGTCCACAATCACTGAGGTTCTGTTCACTTTTCTTTATTCCATTTTTTGGGAAGGTGGCATTCTCTTATTAAATAATGTTAATTAACTTGTCTTTAAGGCCACTGATTCTTTCTTCTGCCAGATCAAATATGTTTTTGAACCCTCTAGTTTTTTAAATTTTTATTCTATTCTTTTCAGAAATTCTATTTTATAGTTTCTATCTCCTTATTGATATTTTCTATTTGGTGAGACTTTCCCTACTTTCCTTTAATTATATAGACATGTCTTCTTTATTATTTGAACATATATATACTTCAAATCCATAGTTCATATGTGAAGTCTTTAGTAATTGATCTTGCATTTAGGTTGTCTCAGAGACAGCTTCTGTTGACTGCTTTTTTCTATAAATCATGTTTCTTTTTCATTGCACTTCATAATATTCTGTTGAAAACTGGAAAAATTTAATATACTGTGTGCCATCCCTGAAAATTAGAAACCTACCCTAGATGTGTTGTTCCTTTCTGTTTGTTGTTATTATTGCTGTGGTTTGCTTAGAAATTTTCTGGACTAATTTTATAAATTCTGTATTCATTTTGTGCAGCCACTGAATTAATTGGTCAGTTTGCATAGTCATCTGTTAACACTTGGACAGACATTATCTTAATTTATTTGAATCAGTAAGTCCCCGGCCTTTGCAGTGGGCTGTGTGTGTGTATCCGGACATGCTCTCAATACTCCGGGGCAGTTGACGACTCTGTGCCTTCGCTTTACCTCTGTGTGGGTCCTTCCAGTCAGTCAGAAACAAGCAATCATGGCCTTTTTAGGGGTTTCCTCAGCATGCATGTTAAATATGCTCGTCATTTGATCTTTCTGATTCCTAGACATGTGTCAGAGTTCTTCGAAGCCCTTTATTGACGCTCCTGCTAACCCATTTCCCATTTCAGCTTTCTCCGCCAGCCATTTGTGAGCCTCAGGCAGTTCAATGTTAAAAATTGCAGCCGATCGTTTATGGCAAGTGCTCTGGGATAGACTATTTGCAGAGTAAGCTCTGATTCAGTTTAAGTAAAGATAAATCCTGGGAATTTCAGGGAACTTCCACACATATAAAACAGAATTCTCTAGGAATGAGGCTTTTTGATGAATTCTAACCCTATTCTTCCCACTCCAGTGTTTGTCGGAAAGCTCATTTTTACAGCTTTGATCTCTGTGAGTCTGTTTACTTTCAAAGCTACCGCACATCTGGGGAGAGGGAGAAAAGCATAAGTCTAGTTAAAATGCCACAAAGTTGACTGTTCTTAATGAAATTCAGTTATTTTACTTAAATAAGTGATCATTTTTTGTAAGCTTTTAGCTAATTTCAAACATTATGAAAAAGTTGTATTAGATAATTTTTTCTAATATATCATTGCTTTTATGGAGAAACATATTTTTAGAGCTATTTATTTCATCATTTTGGAAGTACTTCTCCCCCCAAATATATTTTAAAAGTTTGGGGTCATCATGGTTTAAAGGAGCTTATTTCCTGGACACTGGCTAATAACCATTAGGTTGAAAGAATTTCATTTGATTATCTTACTGTACCAATTGTCTTGAGATTCTCTGGAGGAGCTTCTGGTTAGTGGTCAGATCTGTGGTACTTGCATTGCCAAATGTTTATTCAGAGTAGAAGACGAGAATTTTATTTTATGTATTTACAAGATGTATTCAAAGTCTGAATATATTTAGTTCCAAAAGCCTTTATTTAGTTCCTGGGTTCCAATAGGAATAATGAATGAACAAATTCACTTATAATAATAAAATACATACTCTTTGCATTTTTGCATGGACTTAGCTTGCTAATTGTGAATCATTTATGAAAATGATTTATTTTTTTAAGTACACTAACTTTAGTAATTCAATTGTAATCCCTGTGTTTATTTTATTATTATATATTTCACTTGAAAAATTGTAAAAAGTCAAATCATTTTATGAAATAACCATGTTAGAATCACAGAACCGCAGAGTTATTGAAACTATAAAGCTCTTGGGAACATGCAGTGAGAAAGGATGGCCATCGCTGTTTCTTTATGAAATCCTCAAAATGTCTTTTGAATTTAAGACTGCAGTATAGTTCATCAGTTCAAAGAGAGTCTCATTTTAAATAATGACCTAGGGTGTATTGTACTTGCTTTTCACTCTCTGCTACAACATTTGTTTATTTATTATGCACCTCAAGAAAATGTTTTTCCCTGGGGAATGGTAGAAATTCTATTGCTTATATTTTGTTCAAAAACGTATCAATACAGCACTCTTTAGGGTGTGGGGGAATTTGGTATTATAAAAGTAATAATCCACAGCATTCTAGCCACCAGATGAACAGCTTCTTTCTGCATACTGACTAAGAACTGGTCTGTAATAAAACTTTTCGGCATTGGAGTTTCACAATAATGGCACCCGAACACAGCATCATTAAATCACGTTGGTGTCTCTTTTTCTCTTCTCAGAAATGCAATCACTTCTTCAGCACAGACAGTTTGCCTTTAATAGCTGCTCACTTTCTGTGTGAACTTGCACAACTTATATAATCATAGGATCTCAGCGATAAAAGGAATTTTAAAGGTTCTATAGACCGGTTATTCATAGAATTCATAGATCTCACTCTTCAGCACTCCTACAGAGCAGTCGTTCTGCTTCTGTTCAAATATTTCCAGGAGGGGGAATGAATGGAGTGTGACTCAATGAACTCAAACCGGCTCCAGACAGCTTGGAGTCCTTTACGAATGCTGCTGTGTTCGCTTTGTTCTTTTGAGTCAACGTCCTTACATTTAAAATGGGGATAACAATAGCTGTCTATTTTACAGAATTATTTCAAGGAAAAAATATGTAAGGCATGTGGGAAATATATATACATAGTGAAACTGGCATATACCTATAAAATACTCTTATCGTATCCAGTGTAGTAAACCTTATTATTATTCACAAATATTTGCTTTTATTCTCTGGGGAAAAATATACTTTTTTACCCATTGATGTTGGCCTTGGCTAGGTGACTTACTTTGGCCTATGAATGAGAATCTAGGTGACATTTGTCACTTTGGGGGAGAAACTTTGAGAGCCAGCAAATAGTCCCACGTTGCCCTTTTCCTTCTGTCTCAAGGACCTTAGATACTGCAAGTCTGCTTTGATGGACCAAATCCAGGAATAAAGACCTTATGAAGCAGAGCTTTAGCTGGTCCAAAACGCTGCTGTCACATAAATCACTGAGAAGTTTTTGGTTGTAAACAAACATAACCTCACCTATCTGCTTTGATGCAAACTTTTTCTTCTTTCTGTAAAGGCTGGCTTTTCAGATTTATATTCCTGCAGAATTCTTACCAGTATGAGGAGCCTGTTTATTTCCTGCTGATTCCATATGAACTTGAATATGAAGCAGGTAGCAAAGTACAATTTCCTGGGCAGTACACATAAGATTTCAATTCCATTACTGATTCAAGTAGGTATTTATTGGATAAATTGAGAACTGTTTCTCTAAATTATGGTCATTTATGATATCATTTTCATGAAAATTCATTTGGACTCATAGTTCTTTTTCTCTCACTGAAGGGCAAATAAAGCAAACTTTCAGGTTTGTGTGGGAAATCTCATACTGCATAGAGTCAGGCTCAGGGAGGATCATTTAGCACAGTAAGGTTAAATAATTTCTTTATAATAAATCAGAGACTTTTTAAAGTGGAGATGCTTCTAAAATGATGAGAATGTTTAAAATTCACTACAGTTCTCAAATTTTAATATAAGAGGGTTGAAAACAGCATATCCTTTAGGAAAAAAATGAAGCACAATAGATAATAACAAAAACATACTATTATATGGCATTTATTAAGCATTTACTGTGTGACTAACCTATATATAAAAGGATCTGATCATTTTTATATATATAAAAGGATATATATATATGGCCATCTTTCTCTCTATAAATATCCAAGGATTTGATAATGTTAAGAATCAGATGACAACACATTATGTTTTTGTCAATAAGAAAGAAAAGAAAAAGTAATTTGAGACATGTAGGGAGGGGAGAAAATTGAAGTTAAGTCATGGTCCACATAAGAAGCATGATAAAATATGGCATGATCACGTAATAAGTTATAGAAAATGAGAGCTACTTGACTTTGCACCGAGAAACAAGTTTCCTTCAAGTGGTATAGCTTCCTGAACTTAGCCCCTTAAAAAGATAATACAAGTCTAACACATTATTTGACCCTTAAGGGATCAATATTTGCATAGATATATTAATATAACCTCTGTTTACTGGTTTTAAAGCTTAAAATTAATATTTACTCAGAATATGTAACATGCCTTTGTTTACAAAGAAATGTATTGTTAACCTCAACTCTGTAAAAAGTGAAAGTAAAATTGATAGAAACTGGGTGTCAAATGTCTAGTAGATTTTTTGTTTTTGAAAAGGTAGTCTGTTAATAACTGCTTTTATCACCAGGTTAAACAATGCACTTACAAAATACTTAGAAATTACTAAAAGGATATTATTGTTTAAAAAAAAAGAAAAGAAAAAAAGCTTGTTCTTACATAAATGTCTAGCTTTTTTTTTTTTTTTTTTTTGAGATACTACTGTTCAAAAGGCCCTGGCAAAACAACTCCCAAATTCAACCTTCAAGCCCAGGTCTTTTCAGGCCGCTGTCAATGAATCTGTGCATAGAACGTGAGGCCCCTTTACACACAGTCAGGGCGGGTTGGGGCCATTATCGGCCATGCTCAGAGCCATTGGCCAGACTTCAAACAGGGAACCCAATTTTTTTTCCCCCTGGGACATTCTATCTCAATTATTGTTCAATCAGTCAACATAATCAATTTTCAAAAGCAAACAATTAACACGACGAGGAGGTTACTGCATTCTTGGACTATATGTTATAATTGTAGTCAGTAAATTTCAAGTCTTAACAAACATAGCCTCCATCTTATTGGATGATATGTATGAAGATAACTCTCCATTAGCCCTTTTGTTTTACTGGACAACAATATACTATTGATAAGCTATAGCTTATACTGTTTTATGTTATAAGATTACTAACTTTTTCCATGCATTATGTCATAGGTATTAATTGCTTGAGTGAAGATTAGGCTCATTCAGTGATTACAAGCAATTTCAGCACAGCAGCATGTACTCATTCTGTTACTCTAAATAGCCTTTATTGTTGCTGGCAATCTGTAAAACTGAGTTCTTTTCACCAGGAGATTTCGAGGAAGGAGTAAAATTACTAATTTACATCATGAACAGATACAAATGCTTGCCTACACTAGATAAAAAATAAAGTTTTAAGCATATTGTTTAACTTTACTAAGTTAACTAGTCGAGGAATATAAATTAATTTAAACATTAAGAGAAGAAAAGGAAGTAAAAGGTCATATAATAGGTAGAAACAAATATTTAAAAGTAGTCATCTTTGAGTGCTTCTCAGTTTAAAATTTTTACCTCTTTACGGTTTGTTTGAATTGCCAATTGAATATATTACTCTCTTTCAAAAATATCATTTACATTAAGATAACCTCTTCCTGGTAAAGACACTCTTCAGCATATATAATTTGGATTTCTCAACTGAAAATGGCAGTGGGCATAATGATTTTTATTATAAAAAGGCTCACAGAAGTATTCTATCTTTTAAAGGAGAAGTTGGACCTATTAAAAAACATGTTTTCTGAACAGAAATTATTTAGAGGCAGCCAATAATTGATTGAACTATTTCATTTTTCACTTGTTTAGCTCTTTGGGTGTCTTTGGGTACAGCCAGTGATTGTATAAATAACCAAAAATTCCTTTTGCTGTTTCTATGTCAGTGACCAAAACCAGACATGCAACAGGACTTAAAATGGTCATAACTCCAGGTCGGCCAGTGGAATGTGTAAAAAAGGAAGTCTGCTCATTTCTCTCTTTGGAGCATGTCAATAACCTGCCGCTCTAAAAATTGCCTCAAGGCTTGAAGGAAGCCATATTTTTACTAAGACAATTATTCACCTATAAAGAGAGGATTTTATTTCATGTATTTGAAAGGCTGCCAAGATTTGACATTTTATATTTGTCTAGCGCTTGAGAAGATATTATTTTTTTGTTAGAATTTGTGTGAGGGGAAAAAGCTATAAAAATTCAATCTCACATGAAATTGTTTGAAATTGCCTTTCAGTTGGCTGAATAGTTTATTGATTTCACCCTTTTATAAAATGAAAGGTTAATGAACAAAATCACACAGTGTTCATTTCTAGGAGAAGATGTGTGTGTGTGTGTGTGTGTGTGTGTAGTTTGATATCCTCCCCTTGCCAAAGAAAGTATTTATACACCACATTTGTGAGCTATTATGATATTATGCTAGAGAATGAATTATGCTGTGTCTTTAGTTTCACAATTCTGCCCATTTATGATGATTGCTGTTTTGCAATGGAGGACCACTGACCGTGCAGACTAATGGAGAAAAGTTTGATTGGCCTAGCTGAGAAAGTGATGAAACAGGCTGTTTTTCCCCCCCTTTATTATTGAGGATAAAAATAGAAAGACATATGGGCCAATTGAAGTGTAGTATTATTACAATCCTTATGACTATACTAATACTTTTTCAAAGAATCTACTGGTTTAAGGTAGAAAGTTCCATTCAAGTTATTATTTTGCTATTAGCCGATGCTGTGTCTGGAAGAGAAATTCTGGATGAAATATGTTGAAATTACTTTGTGATTTCTTGCTAAGTAAAGCATAGCATTACTGAAACACTCTTTTAAAAATAGCAATAGTTATTATTTATAAGCCCTTTCAAAAAGGTTGTGCTTGTTTTACATGTTAAGTAGAATGTAAAGCAAACAATTAAAATGGAAAACTTTAGTAAATAAAAATATTCATCTCAAATGTTCAGAAATTTAAGTAGGTCTTAGCTTTAATTTTCCTTCATTGCAGATAATTGCTTCAATTCATGACTCTAGTTCAAGAAGTTTTCTAATTTTAGTTACCATTAGCTGTTTACATATTAATCTCAAAGTCATTTATGATGCTGCTTTTTCTTTATTGAAACGAAGGCTTCTTGTTGATCAAAAGATTCTGTTTTACCTTCAGAATTTTTTCCAAGGTTAAGAAATAGTATTATAAAGCAAAGATGGAAAGTAAGGTGGTAAATATTATTGCTGTTGAATGGGGGACTGGGCACACACAGAAAGCATTAATTTATAAAAATAAAGTCTTTTTGATTTATTTACTTTAAAAATTCATTTCATGGGCCATCTTTTCTTTGACTATTATACCAAAAATAAATATAATAAACTAGAGGAACTAGTACATATTCTACATAACCTGGATTTAAATAATGTTGGGGAAACAGAATTTAATACAAAATACTCTCTCAACTCAGAAAACTCCACAAAAATAGTCAAGAAAGTATAATTTTATTATTGAAAGCTTTAAACTGGAATATAATGTGCATCACAGGCAATCTGCTCAAAGTTTGCAAAGACAGAAAAACATCTCATTCTTTTATATACCAGATATAACCTATTTCAGACATGTTTTCAAGATAAACAATATCTAGTCCCGAAGAGGAATTGGCAGCACTATTTGTCACACATAGTTCATCCTAAATTCTCTGGACAATGGAAATGATCATCGGTGTTGGCTACTTGCCTTGTCCAAAGGAGCAATAAACTCGTACCTTTATTACAGGAGGTAGTTCTGAGCTAGGCACTGAATGAAGTTATGGTCCTGCCTCCTGCTGAAACTGGGAGGTAGTGGCTGTCTTCCCTGTTGACTCCATTTTGAGGAAATTGTGCCCCCCTCATTTACAAAGATATTCCTGAGTCATAAACCTGGCAAGAGTCATATTAAGAGTCAAGTTAAGTTCAACTTTAAAAATTGTTAACCTACATTTCAAAGAGACAAAAAAAGTACAATTAAAACTTTTAAGTATATGTTCTAAGAGAAGGAAAAGAAAATGTATTTCCTATTTTGAGCAGGGAGTATTAAACCTCTTATTTTTAATTTTTACTTGCTCTTATAGCTATTAAGAGAAAATATTTTATTAGGTAGAATTTCCTTCTTGATCAGTAATGTTAGTTTTTTCAGAAGAAAACCATTGATAATGAGTTTTGTAGCTTATGTATATTTTACTCACTGAAAGCTAAGATTTGCTGTGTCCCAACTTATTCAAATGATGAAACATCAAGTAAATGTACTTGAGATAAGACTGAAAAATTTCCCCCCAATAAGTGTGAATTTCTATTCGACTTAGTTGTCTGTGCATATATAACAATGGCAGAGGTTTGGAAGCTCTACTTTGCTAGTCTGTGGTATAGAGTTTCCAGATTTAGCAAATCAAAATTCAAACCAGCCATTCAAATTTGTATTTCTAATAAGTTAAAATTTAATTACTTGTATTGGTAAATCCACTCTGAGATGCAATGGTTGAAGCAATAAGGCATTCAATCAGTGCAATTAAATAAGTACAAAAATTCTGATGAAGACCAGTAAGAGAGGTATAGTCAACTAGAGAGGTATTTATCAACTAGAAAACAGTCTAGAAAAGTTTAAGGTTATCAATATACTTTGTGGTTTCTTATGAAAAAAATTAACCTGGAAATCAGAAAGTTAATATTAGGGGCTAATGACAATTAGCATTTATTTAAAGCTAGCAATGTGCCAAGCTAAGAGTTCTACAAATATCATCTCACAACATTTTCAGAAGTGCAGATTAATATTAAGCTGTTTTAGAGATGACAAAAAATGATCTTAAGACAGCTAAGTAACGCTAATAAGCAGAACTATTGTTTAAATCCTACTTGTCCAAAGTGAAATTTTGCTTTCTTAAACAAATATTAGCCTACAAGATAGCATAGCTTGTAGCATCTGTTTCTTTTTAATTTAATTTGTAGCCTGCCTTGGATGAGCCATTTAACCTCTCTCAATTTTCACATTTGCATGTATAAAATTAGAGCATTAAATTAGGTGATTTCAAAGGTTCCTTCATTTCAGGAAAAAGCAAACAAAATATAACCAGAGTCATTGAAGTTAAGAACAATCTAACAATAGCCAGGGCGGGGGTGGGGGGTGGGGGCGGGGACAGTGGGTAGAGGGGATTACAGGAACTACTATAAAGGACACATGGACAAAACCAAGGGGGAGGGTGGAGAGGGGGGAGGGAGGTGGGTTCAGCTGGGGTGGGGTGGAGGGATGGGGAGAAAAGGCATACAACTGTAATTGAATAACAATAAAAAAAAAAAGGTTCCTTCATTTCTACAAATCTGTGATTTTGTCAAGAAATCATATACTTAACTATAGACAACTAATTGATCAGCAGTTTTAAAGAGTATAACATGTGCCCAATACATTCTTAAAGCAATGTGAAAATAGAAAACAAAAGTTAAAGAATCAGATCATCTGATTTCGAAGAGAAATGAATGATTTATCAGTTCATTCCCCATCATCTCTTCCCTCAAGTGCACCTTCACCCTGCAGCCTTTATTTCAACATTTTCAAAGATAGAAAATTGTCTTAATCAGTTCAGACTGTACTTAAAAAATACATAGTCTAAGTGGCTTGAACAACAGAGATGAATTTTTCACAGTTCTGGAGTCTGAGATGTCCAAGATCAAGATGCTGGCAGATTTGGTGTCTGGTGAAGGTTCTCTTCCTGGTTTACAAATAGTCATCTCCCTGTGTCCTTACACAGGGCAGGTGGCAGGGTGGGGGGAGGGGCGGGGAGAGAGAGAGACAGAGAGACAGAGACAGAGAGAGAGAGAATCTCTTTCATGTCTTTTCTTATGAGGGCACTAATTCCCTTCATGAGGGAATTCTCTGACACACAAAACCAATTTTTCCTTTATAACGTACTGCCCTCCTGGCATTCTCAGCTTTGCTTTTCTCCTGATTTCTTCCTTGAAGTTCTGGCTTTCAGCTCCTTATTTTTGACCAAAGGTTCCTCTGATTCTGTGATGCCTGCCTGCTCTTGGAACCACTCACTCAGCTCTAAGTCCTGACCTGATTTATTCTTCCGAATGCTATCCACACTCCAGTGTTCTGGATTCTTCTTACCGTGGGTTGAATTGGGTTCAGGTTTCTTTATGTTCTCTGTGATTATTTATTGATTAAGAGTGTATGCCTCAGGCGTAGTGAATTTGGCAGTGAGCGGGGGCAGGGAGTCCTGGAAACTACTACAGACTAACGGTTTACAACTCAGGTGATTGTTCATGGTGAGGTTTCTCTGAGCTGGAATGAGGCACAAGCTGGAGCAAGTCAGGCAAGTCAGGCTCATGATTAGGTCAAAAGTCAGAAAGAAAGATGGCCATAAAAACTCAAACAGCCCAAGTGTCATAAGACAGGTCAACACCTCCTCCCAGGCTGAGGAAGAGTGGCAGAACCAACTAAGGAGATGAGATAACAGAAAAACCTTGACCCTGGGGCTATTTTTACCCGCTTTGATATTGGGTATTTGTATGATTCTTCTGTGAAGGTATCCATGCTTAGCCTAACTAATTCAGGAGATGTAGCTGACAGGGTGCAGCTTACAAATTTGGAAAGTTTATTGGTTATGGCGTTTTTGGCAGGTCAGTTTTGAATATTGCTCTGTTCCAGGCATCATGGAAGTCTTGTGTGACTCTGATTGGCTTTATTATTGCAATCCATTTCCATTCTCCCCATATCATCTATTTCCTGGTTTATGTCAACATTCAGCAAAATAACAACTACAACTGATCAGTTATGATGTGTCAGATGCTGTGCTGTATGCTGGGGATTGCAATGATGAGCAGTAGAATTACTGTTCGTGTCCTCATAGAGCTACAGATGAGAGGAGGAAGATACACTAACGGGACAAGTACAATGAGGTGGAAGAAAAGCCATGATGGAGGGAAATCACATAGCAGAACTCCTGAAATAAAGTTCACAGTGTGTGAAACTTGTGGTCACACATTGCAGAAATGCTTCCTTTTTGAGAATTCCTGGTTTCTTTGTTTCTCTCCTGTGACCCTTCCAATAGTTTCTAGCTGGTGTTCCAGCCCTCTCTTTCTGGCTCTCATACTGTGTTGTTTGATTGAGTAACAACACTCTGCTGCCCCCTCTGCTACTTAGCAATCATCTTATTTATTTCTCGTTCACCCCCTATTGCATTATGTGCTTGGCTGCGATAAACCTGTCCCATTCAATCAAGCTCAAATCTTTTCTCCCTCAGCATGTGACCTTGACTCCTATTTTACTGAACAGATTGAGGTTATCTGGGAGAACTCCCTCAACCCTCTACTTCTTGCTGCCTGCCAAAGAAGTCATGTTTGCTGCATCTAAGTATTTTTTTTTTTTTTGGTGTTTCCTATCTGCTTTTTGTCTCCTGTCTTTGAGAAAAAAATAGAACTTTCTTTGAGTCCTAATCATGCCACCTGTGCTTTTGACTGAATCCCACTTAACTGCCCTGAAAACCCTGTATCTCTTATTCTTTTACTGCATCAGTTGTTTGCTCTCACTGTGTTCTTTCCTTCTATGTAGAAACATTCAAAGACAACCTGATTAAAAAAGATTTTACCTGATCCTGAGATTTCTTTTTAAACAGTACTCTAAATTTCCTTATTTATCACAAAATTTGTCAAAAGATTTGTGTCCATTTGTTTATTCAAATTCCTTGCCAATTATACATTTCTCCTTTTTATTCTCTTTAGATTTTGTTAATCAGTTTTAGTTGTGGATTCGCCATGGCTACCTCTTCATCTGCTCTGATTTATGGGAGAATATCTCTAGACAACTAGGGTGTCTCTCCAAAGAATTTACCTTTTGGAATAAACATTCTGGATTCAAGTTCTGGCTCCACCAAGCATTAGCATATGAAGCAGGCAATAATTAGCCATTCCAGATCTCAGGTACCTTTACTGAGTTGCTCTAAGGATGGCTTTTCTCAATTTTTATACATCTTGAAAGAGTTATTGGAGCAAAGGACCAACTCAATAAAAATTAGTTATTATTAGAGCTTAGTTATCTTACTAATTCATCCCCTAGACGCAAAGGTCGTACCATCAGAGATTTTAATGAGATCAAACCACTAACACTCTGCTCTATACATGGTCGGCTAGCAAGAAATATTGATGGTATGGGCACTAAAAAAATAAAATTTAGAATGTAGTCAAGCTTTTACAAGCATTGATTTATGTGGAAGTAGATAAGTGGAATTGAACATTTCAGGATGAATCTTCATTGCTTTCTAAGTTTTAGACCTTTTCAGAGGCGTATGAGAAATTTCTAATTATGTATTTTATAACTTTACAATAAACATTTTATTTCATTAAAATACCCACTTTTCTGGAACTTATCATTACATCATTATTATTACTTTTAGAAAACCACCATGTAGGCTAACAGTCATTCTGTTAGTTCTGTATTGATGCTGCTACTGAAGGCTCTAGATTGTTTCCTTGCCTTTTCTAGCTTCCAGATGCTGCCTGACTTTTTTCAGTCATTGCTTCTTCCTCCCTCTTCAAAGCCAGGGGCATGTTCTCTTGAAATCTACTTTAAATCTGATCCTCCTGACTTCCCTTTTCACTTATAAGGACCCTTGTAATTCACTTGGGCCCACCCAAATAATTCAGCATAATCTCTCCATCTCAAAATCATTAATTTAGTCCCACCTGCAGGGGTAGACAAACGGAGGAAGCAGCTACCGTAGCCTCTCCATAAATCTCCCCTCATATGGGCTTTCTCTTGTGGTTCCCAGAGTTCACTGGTGAAGATTACATGACTATCATCCAGTGAGAACTGCTTTTGGAAGTGAAGACAATGGAAAGTCTGAGTAATCGGGTTGTAAATCACACTTTTTAAAAAAAGGTTTTATTTATTTATTTGTAGAGACAGGGGAACAGAGGGAGAAAAAGAGGGAGAGGAACATGGATGTGTGAGAGAAACATCAGTCAGCTGTTGCTAGCATGCCCTCAGCCAGGGACCTGGCCTGCAGCCAACACATGTGTCCTGACAGGACATTCATCTCGCGACCTTTTGGTTCAAAGGATGATGTCCGAACACTGAGCTACACTATAGGAGACTGTTCTGGGTGGCATGGACCCAGCTCCCACTCGGAAAAGCCAGTGGGGAGTGAGGTCTGGCACATAGGACTCACACCTACAGACAGGTTCTCCCGTGGGGAATCAGGCCTGCATTGTACCTAGGCTGCTCTGAGGCTTGCTTTTTGCTAAAACTCCCTCACCCTGAATTGAGGCAGCAAATGTTTACTGCATATCTTTAAAGTAACTTCCTAATATCTATGCTAAACCTCTCAAGGACCAGTGTAACTAGTTCAACCACTTTTCCCTTTACATTTGCAAATATCCTTCCTCTTTTATGTAATTAGCAACACCCTCTCCTTTGTTTTCTGTAAAAGGTAACCACCTAAAGCGAACCTGTGCATTGTAAATGAGGATCATCCTCAATGTAATGTGCCCAGAACAGCAATAAAAGCCTGTCAAGGGTTGGGGCGCTCTCCCCTTGAGAGAGTGGCCCTGCTGGACCCTTTTTCTCCACAGGACTTGGAAGTCCGTGTGAATTTGTCCTTTGCAGCCACAACACACGGATCCCTCAGGCCGGGTTTGCATCACTACACCAGTCAGGGTGCAAATCACGCTACTTAAAACTCTGGGTTTTGAAGTAGAACAGACATGGTTAGTGTCCTTATTCCAACACATTGCTGTTAAGGTTGTGAGATCATAAGGAATGTCCTGGCTTTTTGTACTCCTGTTAGGGTACTAATCACAATTCTTTCTTCACAGTCTAGTTGTCTATATTAAATAAAATAATGCCTGGTACATATAGTGCATTCAATAAATAATAACTACTATGTTTGCTAATATTATTACTAATAACATACTGATAAAGAACATAGAAATATAGCCTCTATTTTTGCCAATTCTCACCTTGTTTAGGTGACCAGGACTTTGGCTTTTTGTGATGAGGTATTATTTTACATGGTGGCCTATCTCCAATAAACACCATGACCAAATGTCATTTCCGTGGGGTGTCAGTCCGAAGTTTGCAATGAGTATGTTCACCATGATCCATTTTCACACTGTCCATTTCAGGCGCGCTACTAGATTGCCATCTTCATAATGCAGCAAACGCACTGCAGTTAAGTTATAACAAACTTCTGGATAATTTCGGCCAGTAAACAAACCTTAGTCCCGGCCATGAGTGAAGTAGAGACATGAAGGTCATTTTTTTCCCCCCACAGTTAAAGCCTAATAACACCTCTGAAACTAGAAAACATGTGAACGAGAAGTCAGTTAATTTTTCTGGATAAAGCAAGTTAATACAAAATGTTCTTTGCTGCTAATCATGTAACAAAATTTCATTTTCAGATTTCTGGGGCATCACAAAGCATGTCGCAATGTGTCTGGTTTTCAGTATTTCTAGATTTATGTTCATATCTACTCTGTTGTTAAACTGTATTATAAAAGCATGAATTTAAATAATTAACAGCATATTTTTAACTTTATATAATAATTTTGAATACCTACTTATCTCATATTATCCAAAACATAAATGTTAATATATTTCATGATGTAAAAGTTAGAAGCAACCTAAAATTAAGGGATGTAGTCATGTTCTAGAGATACAATTGCTATCAGATTTTAATTTTCTTTGTGTTAACACCAATCATCTCAGTGAATAATATGAAATGCTAACAGAAATTGCAGGAAAAATTAAAGGTTTTTATCAATTTTGGGGGGTGGTGTTATTCTGCCATTTTACTTATTTAGTAAAAATGTATATATAATTTGCAGAAATTTTTCAACTTTAATTAGGTAATTAGTTAATTCAATTAATCAAAGCAGTTGCCTAAGTTCTAGCTGTAACATTTGAAAATAAACAAATGTGGACTCTGCCCTCAAGAGCTTTCAAACAAGTTAATAGATATGACAATCAATGACAAACAATTCCACAGAGTTAAACAATGATGATTGGAAAAAAAATCATATGCCTTATTTAAGAACTTGAGGAAAAATGAGCATGATACAATGAATGACACAGCATTAGAGAGGGACATTGTTTCCTAGGCACGAGGTTAATGTAGGAAGATATTGCAACACAATATTGAAACAAATGGGTAGGAGTCATATATAGATATTATGATATCCATAAGTTTACCTATAAAAAGCCAACATTTGTAGCTTTTAATGAGCTAAAATATTTATATCAAATTTAACATTGAGCATGCTTTTGTCTAAATTAGAGAAACAAGCTATTCAGAAGACATATCTATGATGTTTTAATTGAGTAGTATGGAACAATAATTAATTCACTTGAAGAATTATTTTCAGGGAAGATATTCCCTGTGACAAATATCATCGGACGCTAGGCCCTGGAGACATAAAACCGAGGAGGATAAACCTAGATATTGCCTCACAGAGCTGAACCTCTGTGACTGAAATCAGTGGATTAGGTGTTTGTAGAACAGTGTGTGGTGACAGGACATCAAACTTCTTACCTAAGTGCCCGGAGGAGCTCTCAGTATAGACTAACGAGTGTGGAGACTTCTCGCTGAAAGAGACGTAGGAGTGAGTAGGGTTAGCCAGGTTAATAAGAAGAGTAGAAGAGAAAGTAATGCATAAGAGCCAACAGACTAGAGTGAGCAAGAGATTTGCAAAGAACTGGATTTTGAAATGAATCCATATGTCTCATAAAAAGTTTGTGGATATGATGAAGAGAAAAATACATAGTACTAAAATGCAGCAACATTTGATGAACTTGTTAGTATATGCTCTATTCAAACAGTGCTGCTTTGGGAGAAAACAGAACAATTGCTCATAATTTACTGTTGAGTGAATGCATATGGGGTTACAGGTCTCTGCTTGCCTCATTTTTGTTCAGTTCAATAGCTCAGCAAGAATTTGCTTAGCGGTTAACACGAGCCATGCATAGTGCCTGCTATAGGAAATGCCGGGATGGGAATAGGCACAGTTCTTGCGCTCAGGAAACTCACTGTCCTGTGGGAGGGAACATGTCACAGGAAGTTCAGCAGTGTGGGCTGACTGCTCTGTGGGAAAGGTCAGACTGTGGACTGACTTCTGGGAACATCAGGGAATTGGAGCAACAAGGATGGATACTTTCTTAACAACAGGAGACAGGGATTACCAATCAGGAAAGCTGGTGCCTAAGCCTCATGAATTTGGGAATTTTTATATTAACTACTTGGATGAAGAACTAAAAGTCTGCTGGGTAGTAAGCCCTGTAAGGTCCCAGGGAGCTTTATTACCTGACTGGTTCAGTACTCCTAATGCTCAGAGGAAAATAAATAAACAAAAAACTAACAAATAATTTTTTAAATTATATATGTAGATGAAACCAAACTAAGATGATTTGATGAATAATGAATTAAAATTTAAAAACATATTTACACGTTAGAGAAAAGTGACTTAACACAAGGAAATGCATTTAAGATAAATATAAAGGTTTACATCAACTTCATATAATCAAATGCTCATGTACAAGAGTGGAGAGATCACATGACATGGCCACACTTATTCAGTATGAATCCACATTGTATTGTGGTTGTCAGAGAAAACCAAGGTATTATTCAGATTGAGGCACAGTATTAAGACTAAAGAACATTTGATTCCACTCAGTACATTTGACAAGTTATTTCTGGATAATCTTGACTAGTTATTAAGTGCAACAATTTTAGGAGGGACAGTAACAAAGCTAAATGTTTGTAAGAAGGCAATCAAGGCAACAGTGAACAGAACAATTACTTAATGTTAAAGATGAAGTGGCCTACTCCAGTTCTGAGTTTGTGTGATTCCACAGAATTAGGAAACTGATTTTCATTGCACATGCTGATTCTACCAAGGAAAATAAGTTCTCTATGTCATCCCTGAGGAGTCTGGGGGATTAATTATGTTTATATAACTTAAGAAGACAAAGACAGCCCTGGCTGGGGTGGCTTAGTGGATTGAGCACTGGACTGAAAAGCAAAGGGTCACTGGTTTGATTCCTAGTCAGGGCACATGTCTGGGTTGCAGGCCAGGTCCCCAGTAGGGGGTACACAAGAGGCAACCACACAGTGATGTTTCTCTCCCTCTCCTTCTCCCTCCCTTCCCCCATCTCTGTAAAAATAAATAAATAAATAAATTTTAAAAAAAATACAAAGGCAAAGAAAACATATGAAGAAAGTGTGAATATAATGAGTATTTCTTTTTGTAAATATATCTTCTTGCTTCAATTTGGATTCAAGCCTTTATCATGTAATCTTATTTATTCATGCATTGAGTATAACTTATAGGCCTTATAAATTTAGAATTTTAAAGTAGATCTCACATACCTAGGTAAAGCCTAGTGTTACAAAGAAACTTGGTTTCCATATTTTTATCACTTACATTTCAAAAGAAAACTGAAAAATAATCTTAAGAGTCAAAGACGCCTTGGTTCTTAAAACATTCTGACTCAGAGAGGAAGAGCTTTGATGCTCCTGATCACAATTGTTGAAGGAGTGGAGTCAGTGACACCCAATAGCGTCTGGAGTCCTGGTGTATTTGAATAAATTTTCCCTTTCCTATTCCCTAATGAGAAGATAACCAGCTCTTGCTCTCTACTAACTGATTGCTATTAGATTAATAATAATATGGTAGTTGTTATGAATATTTGAAGATAACTATGTTCTCATTGTGGTTAAGAATTTTATTGTCCTGAAAATAAAACTTTATTAGTTTCCTAGGTGCCCATAATGTGTTTTAGATTATGTTAAAACAATCAAGAAAAGAAAGAATATTTATTTCCTTTATTTTTTTAACTTGGGAACAAATAAGACCAAGTTGAGAAACTGAAATATGATGAGAATAATATAATTAAAATATTTAAAATGTTAAGAACAAAAGGTGAGATCTGAACATGGATACAATATATGGCTACAAGATATGGAGAAGGACCCTAACAGGAACTCTTGCACACACACACACACACACCCAACTTATAAAAGGTATAGTGTGCTTTACCTTAAAATATGCCTTTTTATTTTGTTGGCACCATAAAAATGTGTACTGAGGGGATGAATATAAAACTGAAATAGAAAAGTAATGGGGCAACTGTAACTGAACAATGATAAAAAGAAAAAAGAAAAAAATGAGTCCGTGCCACCACCACGGTTAAAGTCACATATTTACCTGCCCCAGGTCTGCATCTTTGTCACTGGGTGTGACTAGTGGGAAACACACACGGAGTGCTGTCTTGTCTGGTTGAACTGACACTAAAAAAGGGGAGTTCTTTTTGCTGAGCAACAAGGCTACTGTATTTTCCTGGTTCGTTGACTCTTTGTGCGCACCTCCTTCTTTAGTTAGATGACTTTGTGATACTTTCTTCTTTTTTTCCAAATCTTAATGACTTCTCTCTATCCTTACTAGAGTTTAAGATGTATTACTTTGGATGAGGCATCCATGATCTCAGTGAATGTCAATCCCTCTGTGCAAAACAGCTGCACGCAGTAAAAGCGGCGGAAACTGTCAACAAGGAAGTAAATCCACTCCCCGCTGGATTTATGGTTTAAAACCAACAGACCAGTTCGATCCAACTGAGAACTAGTTCTGCCTTTCTGTACATGCTAGCGTCCTTACACATTCATTGTAATTCATTAGTGTGCTAAAAGGCACACTCAGCGCTGCTGGGATCCAAAATGGAAAGACACAAAGACACAAAATGGCCAAAGGAGCTCTTCCGAGAAATCTCCACCTCCTTTTCAGAAAGATTCCGAATATTCCTCCCCTTATTAATTTGCCCCCAACTGAATGAACCTAAATAAAGGAAACAAATTCTGCAAAAGTGAGGCTGCTCTGTCGAGTAGCCTACTCTCTGTCTCACTGTTTCACTAATAAACTCACTTCCACTCTCATCGCTATACTGGCTTGCATTCGAATTCTCTTCTCCCTGAAGCTGAGAACGCACAGTGGGTCACGGACGATGGGCTCCTGAACCGCCAGAACACCAGCGTCATCTCCACTTGTGCGTACGTTACATTCCTCTCCTTTTGCCTACCCAAGAAATCGGCTGCCGCTATTCTCCCCTCTCCGTTCTGCATGAACATGCTGTTTTATTTTTCCCATCTGAAGAAAAATTATCTTGATTCCATTTTTCCTTCCAATTACTACTCCATTTCCCAGCTTCTCTTTACAGCAGAATTTCTGAGCAGTTGGCATTATTCACTATCCTCAATTTATTTTGTCCTCCCAATCTCTCTTAAGCTTTGCTCTAATTATGCTTTGAACTCAGTGAAAACTCTGAGGGAACTGGTTATTAAATCTGCAAATCACTGTTCACTGTCTTGATTTATTAGCAGGATTTGACACTGATGATCACTCCTCTTTGGGACATTTCCATGACCACACTTCTGGTTCACTATACTTTCTGTTTTCCTTCTGCCTTTCTTAGGGGCTCCTCTTCAGTGTTATTTTCCTTGGTGGTTCCTCCTCCCGCCAGCCTCCTATATTCTGAAGACTCAGATCTTACCTTGGTTTCTTCTCTTCTCTGTTTACACTTAGTCTCTTGGGATCTTTAACCAGTCTCATGACTTAAAATGTTAATTATATCCTACTGACTTTTAAATGCATATCTTCAGCCCAGATTTTATATGTACAACTATTAACAAAAAATAGGCTGTGACAAAGAATAAAAATGTTTATTTGACCAAAGGAGGGATTGTGATATTGGGCATCTATCAGGAAGCAACCTAACTGTACCCCGAAGAGAACACAGAAAGGCAACAGGCCCAAAATGCAGTCAGTTGCAACTTAAATGCAGTTTCGCCTTCCCAGCAATGTAGTCTTTAACAGTCAACAGGAAATTACCTGTCAGTCCAATGAGATAATTCTGTTCAGAGGCCCCTTCGGTTCCCCTGAGGGCAACCTTGTTGGAAACAATGCATTCTTTGCTAATAGACCATTCCTTTCCATAGCTCTACAGAACCCCTTCCTGTTTGCTAGATGGGATGCTGTCGAATTCATTAATCTTTGAAGAAAGACAATTTGACCTTTAATTTACTCAGTTGAATTTTCATTTTTTAAAATACATACCTGATATTGAATCTTTCAGAAAACTTTCTTTTCTCTCTTATTGTAGTAAGTCCAGAACGTGACCACGTTTATTACCCTCACTGTTGGTGGTCAAACACCATCATCTCTCACTTGAATCATAGCAGTGGCCTCAATTATGGCTTTGCTTCCACTTTAGCCTCTTCGTGGGCTCTTTACAATATAATAGCCAGGGGGATTTATTTTTAATCCTCACCTGAGGATATGTTTTTTTCATTGATTTTAGAGAGATAGAAAGGGAGAAAGAGAAACATCAATGTGAGAGAGAAACATCCACTTGCCTCTTGTGTCACCCCAACTTAGGGTCAAACCCACAATTTAGGTATTTTCCCTGACAGGGAATTGAACCCACAACATTTTGGTTCATGAAATGACTCTCCAACCAACTGACCAATCTGGCTAGGGCAACAATGTACTAAGCAGAGGGGTTTTAAAAAATGAAATAGATTGTGTTGCTTGTCTGCTTAAAACCCGCTAGGGCTACTGAAAAGCAAACTAATGGTTGTTTCTTCTTTAGGCAAAATATTTCTTAAAATGTCCTTTTAAAATTAACATATCAATGCATTATTTGTATACTATATAATTTTGCCATGATACACACACACACACACACACACACAGTCATTGGAGGTGAGGAATAGGTAAAATGCCTTCAGCTAGTTTTCAAGAAAACTTAAAGGAAAATCAAAGAGCTATTAAATTAATGTTATTGCACTGTTTTTTCATAGTTTACTGGATATTCTATTTCTTGAGAAACAGAGGTATTATTTCAGATCTTACCTTGATCTGGAGCTTAGTGGTCTTTCACAGCCCCGGGTGGAGTGAAAATAGGTTTACAGTTGTGAGTGCATGCAACTCAGAGTTTATTCTTGTGTTATTATTTATTACTGTCCATTTCCCATACAAACAAATGTAAACTTCCTTCTGTCCCATCTTATATATGCTCAAAGAATATTTATTTAGTAATGATGCTGGATTTTTCAATTAAAAACCCAAATGTTCAAATAGTTGTAGACGGTAGAGTTACAGTTGTTCGATTATTTCCAGAAACTGTTTATGCTTTTGTTTTAAGATTTACAGGAATACTGTTGTAAAAATGGAGTTTAATTTGAAAATACATTCTTTAGTTTTATTCAGTTGGCATAAAGAGCAGTATTTTGCCCTTCCTGGATTGAACGTAATTGTCTCCAGCATTTGTTTTCAAATTCAGATCCTTATTTTTCAACACCTATGTTCTAAAATTAATCCCTTTTTTGAATTTTCATTAGAGACTGTAATTTTCTACAAAGCTATTTTAGAAAGCATATTTGAATAGTTGGTTTCATCTTTTATAGACTCATAAATTTCTTTCTCCTATTTTAAAGAAAATAATGAAGTTTCTAGATTTCTCATTTTATATTATAGTTGAAACTGCTAGAAAATTATTCTTGTAAGTTTTCATTTATCTGTGAGTTTGTTTTACACATTGCATTGTCAAGAAAGTTCATACACTGAAGACCAACTTAAAAATTACTACCATAAAATGCTCAGTACATAAAATATCTTTTAATAAGAAATATAAGAAATCAGTGTGCTAGAAAAACACAAATGTATGTATACAATTTTTGGTAAAATTGTATAAATTTTACAAAGATTTTATGTAAAAATTTTTATGTATATATAAAAACATACATACATGTATAAAATGTACATGTGTATATATTTTATGCATATACATACTATATAATTTAAATTATGTATATACATAATAATATAATTAAAGAAATATATTTTTGTTTGTTGTTTGTCCTGAGTTAAAGGAGAATGATTACGTTGGCAAGAATGTGGAGGAACTGAAACTGTCCTACACTCCTGCTGAGAGCATAAATTGGCACACACTTTGGAAAAGTGTTTGGCTGTGTGTATAGTCTATGACCCAAGATTCCGCTAACAGAAATGTATGCATCTGTTCAAAGAAAGACATTACAAGAACATTCAAAAATTGAAAAGCATGCAAACCACAAATGTTTATCAATGGAAGAATGGATAAGCTGTAGTATATCCACACATTGCTCCCATTCTCTCTCTCTCTCTACGTATACTTTGAACACAGAATTAAACCTATATAGAGCAATATAGATGATTAGATTAATATAATTATACCCTTTGCAACAGCATGGATGGAACTGGAGAGCATTATGCTAAGTGAAATAAGCCAGGTGGTGAGGGACAAATACCATATGATCTCACCTTTAACTGGAACATAATCAACAAAAGAAAAAAGCAAACAAAATATAACCTGAGACATTGAAGTTAAGAACAATCTAACAATAGCCAGAGGGGAGTGGGGAAGGGATAGTGGGGAGAGGGATTTATAGGAACTACTATAAAGGACACATGGACAAAACCAAGGGGGAGGGTGGAGGAGGGGGAGAGAGGTGGGTTTGGCTGGGGTGGGGTGGAGGGATGGGGAGAAAATGCAGACAACTGTAATTGAATAACAATACAAATTTAAATATATATATAATTTTCAGTAAAATAACTGCAAATAATTTAAATGCAAATGAGCATATGCTGTATGATTTTATTTTTATAAAGTTAAAAAACAGACAAAATTAAGCAATGGTGTTTAAGTTAAAATTCTAGATACCCTTTAAGAATTTAGCCAGAAATGGGATTTGGGGTGGGTGGCAGGCTTTGAAGTGATCGTAGTTTTCTCCTCCTTGCTTCAGGTTACACAGGTATGTTCAATGTGTGAGATTTTATCAAACTATGTGTGTTCATTATTTGTCAATATTTTATATGTATACTGAACTTTAATAGAGCAATTCATAAGTTGATGATAATGAGTATGGTTTGTCAAAAAGGTTAGTTGGATGACTGACTACTAAGTGGTCTCATTGCATGCCAGTATTTTGTTATAATTTATTCATAGTTCAGCACTTGGTCTTTGTTAGAGCCCTCCATGTTGAACGGAGTAAAGGATGCCAACCCACATTAACTAAATTCACAAGATCCTGATGAACAAACAAGGTCAATATATTAATTAACTGTGAAGAATACTGTTTTCCATTAATGACAATGTTCAAACTCCCTAGCTAGGTTATAACTTTCATTATCATTAAATTATGACTGAAAGGTTGCTTAGTAGTTATAGAGTGAAAGTAGAGAAAATGAAGCAATATGGGGGCTTTTTCATTTAGACCATGGTGACAGTCTCTTATGCATTCCTGTTGTAAGGAGAGTTTTGTTTCTGATGGCTACACCTGGGTCCCTCTACACATCGACTTAGTGTCTCTCAGTCTGAAGGGTGCCAGGTAAACCGTGCCACCTTTTATCTGTTGGACTTCCTTTATCTCACTTTCAGGCTCTGTGTTTTTCTCATGTTTATGAAAGGTTTTTTTTTCTCCATAGAATGCAATGTATTATTATGCTTATTTCACTCCAACATTATCCAGGTATTTTGGTATTTTACTAATTTTTATTTGTTTATTTAAAACAATTCTTTCAAACTTGATGTAAAAGGTTGGGGTCATACTATGTGATTATTATTCTTGCTTCCTGTATCAGCAGTATGAACATAAATTAGTTCAGGAATATGAGAATAAATTCTGTTTTGAGAACACAGTTATTATAAAACCTATCCTGCTTTTTGGCAAGTCCTAAAACACAGTAGCATCTTTAGCAATGATGGCAAAGTCAGAACAGAACAAATTACTATCCTTGGGAGAATCTCAGGGTTTTCAGTTAGTTTGAAGAGAAACATGGATAACTGAAAAGTCCCTTCTGGCTTAATCATCACCTTTTACTGATAAATGTTTACACTCAGAATAACCATGTGGGTCAGACAAAACAAAATGAGGATGGATTATAAATTCACATACTGGTGCTTTCACACTTTTCTAAATATCTCCCAGAAAAGTAATTCCATCAGCCAAACTTGTAGGCTGTATTGATAAACTACGAAAAGACAGGTTTCTTTATTCTGAGCTACTTGTATGCAAGTCAGTGGTACAAGTCAGCGGGGTGATAGTATAGTTTTCAAGCATGCTGAACTCTCAATAGATTTCTTTAAAATTTTACTTTTTATTGACTTCTTTTTAGAGAGAGAGAAAATCACGTATTTGTTGTTCCACCTATTTATGCCTTCATTGGTTACTTCTTGTGGGTGCCCTGACTGGGGACTGAACTTGCTACCTTGGCATATCAGGATGACGTGCGAACAAACTGTGGTACCAGCCTCAACAGATTCTATAAGGCCAAACTAGAGCAGCTAGTTAAAATGGCACTGAGGGTAAAGTCAGAAAGACTAAAAAAAAGGCCAGCTACCCATGGTTAGGGAGCCGGGAGGAAAAAAACAGGAAGAGCACATACCAATTAATACTTAGAAAAATGATCGCATCAGCCCTGGCTGGTGTGGCTCAGTGGACTGAATACCGGCCTGTGCGCCAAAGGGTCACCAGTTCAATCTGCAGGCAGGGCACATGCCTGGGTTGCGGGCCAGGTCCGCAGTAGAAGGTGTGTGAGAGGAAACCACACACTGATGCTTCTCTCTCTTTCTCCCTCCCTTCCCCTCTCAATAAAAATAAATAAGTAAAATCTTAACAAAAAGCAAAAGAAAAATGATCTCGCCACACCTGTGTTTGTCCTTTCCAAGTTTTTCATTTATATTTGACTATAGTTTTGAAACTTGGTTATTTACTGTGTCCTCTATTAATTGACATTTTTATTTGGATTTTCTTACTTTTCTAAGAGTTACATCAAAACCTTAAGAGCAGAAATTATTGCACACTCTGTTTTTGGTTGTTTCACGGCTCTTGACAGTGTTAAGCACAAAAATTAGTCAATTGATACACACTTGTTTAGATTTCAGTGTTTCAAAGTAGGAAAATTGGCCACTGGGAACAAGGGGCAGAGGATTTCATGATGCAGCAAAACATAATGCTGTATTTTTCTTGTTTTATCTTTTCAGAGCTATTCAGAAATTTAGAAATTATATTGTGTCCTACCACCACACCCTATTTTATTGCTGTGGAACTGAGACTTAATTTTATAAAATGGCATTTCAGGGTCAACAGTTTATTTTTTATGGAATTGTTCCTAACCCACCATTCTGTCTAAAATTAGATATGTAAAGTATTATTGACATCTACATCATTGTCATATTCCAAATAAATTTTAATAAAATTGTTTTTATCTTCTTGTTTAACTAAATGTAGTAAGTAAAACTCTGAACCATTTTTGGGAATCTTGCTTATTTGTGTCTCTTGGTTTCTATGTTCCTGAAGGAGACTGTGCTGTAATATCTTATCTTCTGTCAAGTTAGAACAAAAACAAAACAAAATCATATTATTTCAGTAATTTAGTCATTGTTTTTCTTTTGAAAGAAATTCTTTAATGGCATATGAGAAAAATCTTGATTCTTGTGCTTTTATTTCATGTTCTTTGCTCCTCCTTTATCCCTTCTATTTAAAAAAATTTTTTACAATGAAATGTTTAAATTAAAAGTATTTCATCTGTTCTGCTTTTGTCAGATTACAGAAAAATATATCAAATTCTATGGTTTATTAAAATAATTGCTCTAGCAATTTAAAAAAAGGGATTTTTATTAAATAACTTTAAATATCAAATAAGGGATCTGTCTTTTGAAAAAAATCAAATGAGGATAAATGTTTGTGATTATAGTTATTTTTTTCTTCTAATTTTCAATTTATATCACTGTTAAAGAAATCTAAGTTTTTCTCCTGGAAGGAATCTCTTTACTCTTGGTGTCTTCTCCATTCTGAAAATAACAAGCACGTAATGTTTTAGCTATTTTAAATTATAGCTGTACTCTAAATCCAAAGTCCATTTATAAATGGATAAAAATAATCACCATCATTTCTCAAATGCCCAATTATGACAGTGAGTTCTTTCTTACTCTTATAAATTAGTGGTCATCTTATTTCCCAAGAATAAACTGTTCTGCTAAAGTTAAATATGATTTTCTGCTGGTAGAGTATTAAATAAAGGTAAAAATTGTCATACTTGCTGATTATACAGTTTAATATTCAGCTTCATGTGTTCATTCACAATACACATAAGTTTGTCAATATTATATATAATCATTATTTTTGTGTGGGATATATGAAAGACAAGATAAAAATGATGTTTTGTGGAAGCCAATATAAAACAGATGGCAGTAATTGAGAGTAAACTCTTTTGAAAGGTATATTAAGCATCAATGTAGTACTTAGGATTTCTTTTTTCTTCCTTCTTTCCTTCCTCCCTCCCTTCCTTCCTTCCTTCCTTCCTGGGGAGGAACTACATCAAAATATCATCTCAATTTGACCAACACTTGGCACTTAATTTCTGTGAGAGTTAAAAGCTAAGCCAACCACATAGTGAGTGCTTGAGTGTGTGTATCTGAGGTCCTTCTGCCACTCTTCAAATTAAACTCACCAATTAATTTGCTACAGTAAATTCAAATCATTTTCTACTTTTGCCTGCAGAAACCTACTAATCAGTCCTGTGACTGGCCTCAGAGACTCACAATGCATAAAATCATCTATTGATTGGTGGCCATGTTTTGAATACTAGCCATAATACCCATGGATTATCACACAGATCACCAAGAATGACTGTCTTCGTTCATCCTAGGGCTGAGCTCCAGCCATCATTGGAAAGAGTGTGACTCTGGTTCCCGGGATGAAGAAGTTGCTGAATAGTTGTGCTGACCAAAACTCCCAGTAATCTGCCCTCAGTAATGCTGTGGGAAGTAGTTTAGGAATATACTATATACTTCTGAAGTCACTGGCAAGCAAACTGAATAGCTGAGGGGGAAGATTTATAGGAGAATTGTTTTGCAAGTGGCACTTCCTAAAAAGCCACTTGAGAAATACTAGAAGCTGGGAGCTACTGGGTATGGCGACTTAAGCCCAGAAACCAAGTACTGAAGAAACTTCACTGCAGCAACAAAACTCAGAAACAATATGGGATTCAGGAGTTTGGCCTTGGTGAGGAACCTCACAAGGAAGAGGAGAAAGTCCCTTCCTCCTTCAGTGTCTCTCCAGTGCCCTCTACAGGACCAAACTTAACATCTGCCCTAGCTTTAACTTCCCAGGTTTCATCCTGTTCTTATTTTGATGCTTCTTTAATTGTAAAGAGGAAATTGAGATTTTTGGCTTTAATTTTAAAACAGAAATTGAATATTTTGATGACCACTTATTGCTCCAATATTTACATAGAATCTGCAATTATAAGGATATACAAGTTAAAGCACTACCAATAATGGTGCCTGGACCCATGCAAATACAAATGTGTCTGGAGATATTTTCAGGTAATGTTCAAATGAAGTAGTTAGGAGGACCGCCACCACCCATCCACATGGCAGACATTTTAGTATAAAATAAAAATGAAAGGTGTGTATAATATAAATATATATGTATGTATGTGTATGTGTGCTTTACCACTTTTCAGACACTAGCAATTGATGAAAAACAAAGTGGAGACAAGTTTACCCTTGAAAGATTCAACTGAACCAGCTAACAACTGTGGCCTTTGGCATTCTGGGCAGAGGTTGACCGTCTTCAGTCGCCACAGCTATGGCAACAGAGTCACATCTTCTGAAGCTGGATGTTGCAAGTGCAGAGATCTTGGCTGGCAGGGAAGATTGAAATTTAGAGAAAAACCCCAGACGTTTGAGAATCACAGATAGGAAAAGACCCAAAATATGAGCATAATATCTGCCAAATCTCCTGATTGTCGCTAAACTTTGCTGTGTGGGAATCTGGAGGTAAAGGCAGTCACAAACCAGAGAGGAATCTGTTCTTGACAGACAGACCTTGCGAGTGTGCCGCTTCCATGACAGTACATGGCTAAATCCTCCCGGCCAGAGATGGCAGAGGACAGCGCCCTGGGCTGGCACAGCAGCTGGAAATTTAAGGGGAGCCCCCCAAACAAGAGGAATCACAAAGAGAGTGAGCTCCCAAGTCCGTACATAAATTTTCACCAAATCCTTGGCTGACCCACATAGGCTCCAGCTGGCTCGTACATTGGAAATGTAAAGGACCTAGAACAGAGAAAGCAGTTTTGAAAAATAACAAAGGTATAGAACTGATTCTCTGATGTATTTTCTGATTCTCTGACTGATTTTCTGACGTATTATAAAGCTAGAGTAATAAAGACAGTGTGGTAGTGGCATAAACATGGACATAAAGAGCAAAGGAACAGACCTTAAAGTGTGGGGATATGTTAGTGGTTAATTTTGATAAAGACTTCCGGGTAATCAATGTGGAAACAATAGTCTTTTCAACAACTGTTGCTAATGCTGCTATATTTTTCATATAAAAATGAATCTTTACCTTTATCTTACCCTATACACAAGTACTAGTTCAAAATTATCATGGATCTAGATATATAAGCTAGAAAAAATATCGCTAAAATAAAAAATGTAAAAGATAATACAGTAAAACAATGACAGTTTGCTACCTTGGACCAAGCAATGATTTCTAAGGTATGACCCCAAAAAGCACAAGCAACTAAAGAAAAAAATGATAAGTTAAATTCCATAACAATTGAAAAGTAAGCTACAAATTGGGGAAAATGTAATACATATGTCTGACAAAGGAATGCATCTAGAATATATAACTATGTATTGATAAAATAATAAGATGATGAAAGTTCCTGTTAAGAAGATGTATAAACTAACTGAAGAGCCACTTTGTAGCAGAATGTACACGAATGGCAAAAAAGCACATAAAAATGATTAATCATAAGGGAAATTTGAAATTCCAGTGAAATACCATATTCAGCCATTTGAATGGCTGTAACTAAAAGGTCTGACACTGTCAAGTACCGTCCAGAATACAATGCCACCAGAACGTTGATGCATGGCTGAGAGAATGAAAAATGCTACACTTTGAAAAACAGTTTGGTGGTATCTTATAAAATTAAATGTGTACTTATTATATAAGGTAGCAGCTACATTTCTATGTATTTATAAAAAGACTCCTGTCCATGGGAAGACTTCTACAGGACTATTCTTACCAGCTTTATTATTATTAGACAAAAACTGTAAAAAACTCAAATGTCCAACAACAGAGGAATGCAGATCAATACAACATAATACTACAGAGAGATAAACAGGAACACACAACTGATATCTTCAACGACATGAACAAATCTGTAAAATATTACACTGAATGAAAAATCCAGACACTAAAAGTGTTTAGTACCTTTTACGACAGTGGGGATGAAGCTGGAGACTATTATGCTGAGTGAAATAAAGCCAGTCAGTGAAAGAAAGACAAATACCATGTGATCCCATTTATAAGAGGAATCGAATGAACAAATAGTGAAGACATGTGGAATGAAGAAGACATGTGGAAAATAAACTGATGAACAAAACAGAACCAGACACATGGAAACAGGAAACAGACTGACAGCTGCCAGAGGAAAGGAAGGCAGGGGGGAGTAGTGGAAAGAAGGGGAAGGGATTAGTCAAAGAACATGTATGAATGACCCATGGATGTGAACAATGGCGTAGGAGTGGAATATGGGAGTGAAGGATGGGCTGGACAGAAGAGGGCAAAGGAGTTAAAATTGGGACAACTGTAATAGAATAAACAAGAATAAAAAAGTGCACACTGCATGATTTGTTTATGGAATATTCTGAAAAAGACAAGCTAACATAAAGTGACAGAAAAGGGCTTAGTAGATATCTGGGAAAGAAGGAGGTGGTAATTTATTGTAAAGCAGGCATGAATGGACATTTGGAGTTACAAAAATATTCTATATTGTGATTTTGATTGTGGTTACATGGATGTATAATTTGTCAAAACTTATTACGTTAACTTTGGCTGGTGTAGCTCTGTGGGTTGAGCACGGCTGCGAACCGAAGGGTTGCCGGTTCAATTCCTAGTTAGGGCACATGCCTGGGTGGTGGACTAGGTCCCCAGTGGGGGACTATGTGAGGTGCAACCACACATTCATGCTTCTCTCCTCTCTCCCTACCTTCCCCTCTCTCTAGAAATAAATAAATAAAATCTTAAAAGAAATTTGTTAAACTAAACACTTAAATGGGTGTATTTTACTATACAGAATTTATATCTGAATAAGTTAATGGAAAAATAGATGACTAGAGAAAAATATCCTAAAGGAGGATAAAACATTTTATTTTTATTGTAATTACTACCACCATTATTGTTAGCATTAATATTGTAAAATCTTGAGCTTTCTTGGCAAGAAATAGTTGATGAAATTGATTGATTTGTTTAATTGACTGATTGACTTAATATGTTAGTAAAATTTGGTATACATATAAAAACATATTGAATACATTAAATTCTAAAGGGAACTTTTGTTAAAATTCTTTTTCAGGAAAAGTATGTATAGAGCAGAATCCCAATTTAGTTCAATATATTTAAATATAAATATAGGTATTAACATAGATATAGAAATAGATTTATAAAGTATAAGTTGCCTTAGGGAAGGTGGTTAAAAAAAGTAGAGTTGAACTGAGAGTTAGTAGCATCCATGCCACAGCACTGCAAAGGTTCTCCAAGTAGTTTTTGAGATTAACATTCAATTACACCACTCCCGGCAAAAATCGTCAACTCAATTAAGGGAAAATGGAAGAGAAAGATAAATGAACTTCCCAGCGGCTCAAGGCTTTGCTAGTCTCTATCAGAGCTTGGATTCCTTGGTTCTAATGAGACCTCTTGACTAAGTGACAGTTGCAAAAGTATTAAAGATAATAAGCAAATAATTTGAAAAAGTATCTAATGATTGAGTATATTTAAGGGTCAGGCTCTCCTTTTGAGAAAAATAGCTCCTGTTTTATTTAAAAAGTATAATTTTGATCAAAAGAAGAGGCCTTTTAAAAATAGCTGATGTTTGAAGAGTTGGACTTAATCAGTAGCTGCAAAGAAAAAGTGTATGGAGTGCTTCTAATTATTTTTGACCTCATGCAGAATTCAGAGACCAGGAGGAGTACTGAAATTAGAGGTTGAAATTGAAGATCACGGAATGAGAGCGAAGATATGTGGAATGGAGCTGCTGTTTGCCTGTTAGCCTTGGCTTCTCACATGCAGAATCCAATATACAGCCAAGGCCTTGGGAATCTATCCATTGACAGTTACATAAGAGAACCGTGTTTGGAGAAGATGCGATAATTATCTCTGTTTCTTGCAAGCAATCCTTTGTGGCATCAGTCCTCTGTTGTAGTTTGGCAGTGTCAGCCATGCTCACTTATACTGCCCCTTTTTGGAAGAAGTGTGTGGAGGAAAACCTGGGTTTTATAAGTTCATCTAGGGCTGATCTTTCCTGGAGCAGACTTAATGGCTTCCTGGAGCTTCTAGAGCACATGGCTTTTCTTCAGTGTGCTGTGCATCCAGTACTAGCTGGATTAGTTTTGTATTGCTGTTGTAATAAATCACTACAAGTGTAATGGTGATTAGAACAACACAAATTTGTTTTACAGTTTTGCGGCCCAGAAGTATGAAATGAGTCTCCCTGGGTTGAAGTCCAAGTGTCAGGCAAGGCTGGTTTCTTTCAGAAGGGCCTGGGGGAGAATTCCTTTTCTTGTCCTCTAGAAGCCACCTGCATTTCTTTCCCTGTGATACATTTCTCTGTTTTCAAAGCCAGCAACATCATCATCCTCACATCTTTCTCTGGATCTTACTTTTTTGCCTCCCTCTTCTGTCTTTAACAGACACCGTGATTGCATTGGGCCTACTAGATGATTCAGGGTGATTTCCATTAAGGTCAGCTGATTAGCAACCTGAATTCCATGTGCAACCTTAATTCTGTCTTGCATGTGATGTGGCCTAGGTTCCAGGGATTAGCACATGGATGTCTCTGGGAGGCCGTTGTTCTGCTCACCAGTGACTCTGCTAAGAGGCCTGGAAGGTCACGTATGAATTCATATACAGGGTGGGGCAAAAGTAGGTTTAGAGTTGTCTGGAAAGTAATACAGCAGTTAATAAATAATAATACAAGGATAAACTCAGTGTGTTCCGTACTCATGACTGTAAACCTACTTTTGCCCCACCCTGTATTTTCCCAGTCCCAATCTAGCTAGCTAAAGAGTTAGAAGTAAGTCAAAGACTTCCACTTACACTCTAATATATTAAATTATGATTCTCATTAACATAGAGTGCTAATTGGCAAATATTGAAGAAAAGAGTCAACTGGAGAATATATAACTGCACTAGTAAAGAAATATCTTAGTAGCAGTAAACACCTATCAGGATGGAAGCAAGCACTGAGGTGGAGATAAGGTTCCTGAGCTTTTAAGAACTACTGTGAATGTTCTCGAAGTGCGAAAAGGTTCTAATTAGCGCCCTGAGCATCTCAAAGCAGAAGTCCTTTATAGTAGCTCCTATAGACCCCTCTCCCCACTTTCCCCTCCCCATTCCCCTCTGGCTATTGTTACAATGTTCTTAATTTCAATGTCTCTGGTTATATTTTGTTTGCTTTTTTCTTTTGTTGATTATGTTCTAGTTAAAGGTGAAATCATACGGTATTTGTCCGGGACTGGCTGGGGTGGGGTGGAGGGATGGGGAGAAAATGCAGACAATTGTAACTGAATAAAAATAAATAAATTAATTAAATTTTTTTTTAAAAAAGAAGTCCTGAACAAACAATAGGATACAGATACAAAAGAGGAAGATAAATGAAATAAAGAACAAAATTTGTGCTGATTGTGGAAAAAAGCAATGCCCTAATGTGAGAGCTATTAAGGAACTTCATCTTTATCTTTTGAGTGAATTGATTGAAACGCTGTCATTTGAGGCAGGGTGTGCGAGAGAGATTTGAAGAGAATATGGTAAGGAATAAACTCCAGCTCTCTTTGAAGATGGAGTAGGTCAATCATATGCAATAAAATTTTCCTTCCAAATATTAAACCTATGAAGAAACTTCATAAATATTCATCTTTTAAAAAGTACCCGTGGGATGATCATTTCTGTGACTTGGGAAGCAAGTACTTATAGATATGACTTCTGGGGAAGAAAATTGTTATAAAAAGATAGTACTTAAAGGTCTAAAGTGTTTTTCTTGTTTTCCAATTACTTTTCGTTTCATTTTCCTGTGAAATAAGGATGGGATGGTAGGCTTCGTTATCGCTCTTGTTACAGGACGAAGAAAGTAAACCTCAGGAAACTTAAGTGGCCTGCCTGACTTGAAACTCCACATTTTTGTCCTTTGGTTGTTTTCTCTTTCCACCACGGCATTCATTTCTATTTTGGAGGAATGCTAGTGAGATTTTCCATGTTGACGTTTGGACAGGTGGATTAGAAATCAGGTTTGCAATGATTTTGGTTTGACACTATTGAGCAGGGTTAACCTTTGTAAATGAAAGGCACCTTAACAATGTTCATATTTGAAACTGTTTTGATGGAGAAAAATGACATACAAACACAAAATGCATGAAACAAATGTTCTTTATTTTTAAAATTTTGAAAAATTTTACTTATATTTATCTCTGAACAAAGATTTTTTTTGTTATGAATTGTATTTGTTTTCTGTTGTTGCCATGATTACCTTCCAGCTTTGTAGATCAGAGCCCGAGTACAGCATAGCGCAGCCGAGTTTAACCCGTGTTTGGAGTCTCACGATGCTGAAATCCAGCTGTCAGCAGGCTTGTAGTCTTTCCTGGGGGTTCTCCACATGTAGCCATTTCCAAGCCAGTGTAGGTTTCTGGCCAAATTCAGTCCGGTGAGGTTGTACAGTGGAGGTCCCTGTTCCCCTGCTGGCTGCCAGCTGGGGGCTCCTGTTAGTTCCTGGAGGCTTCGCTCTGGCCCTCACATACAACCCCCCCTCCCCCCCCCCGCCCCCCCGGATCTCAGAGCCAGCACGTTGAACTCTGCACAGGCTTGGGGTCTTTCTGACTTATCATTCTGCTGCACTTTTCTAATTCAACCCAGAGAAACTTCTTGGCTTTTAAAAACCCTCCCAGGTAATCCAGGATAATCTCTCTATTGTTAGGTTTATAATTTTAATTACACATGCAAAGTTCTTTTGTCTATGCAATTTAATGTATTCATAGGTTCAATGGACTAGGGCACGGGCTACCTTTAGTCTTTGAGGGGCCATTTTTTTGCATACCACATTGATATATGTTAAAAAAATCCAATTACAACAATGAGTTTATAAAGTATTAGAAGTTCTATTCCTGACTATCCTGTCTACAGCCACCCCCTGGAGAAAACTCTGATAATGTCTTCTATAGTTTTCTAGAAAGATGTTATGCAGACATAACAGATAACATATCCCAGCACACACACTCTTGGGCATAGTGATATAGTTAGCTAGCTAGATACTAGTTTTTAAATTGGTTTTATAGTATACATACTTTTTTGTTTCTTTGTTTTTTGTTAAGCAACAGAAATTTATTATTTCATAGTTCTGGAGTCTTGAGGTCCAAGATCAAGATGTGGGCAGGGTTGGATCCTCTGGCTCTGCAGGAGAGTATGATCCAGGCTTTTGCTGGTTCACACTTTTCAGCACCATGCTTTTGCTTAACAACGTATAGGATATACGTTTAATGAATGACATTTTGACCTGGCTTTCAAGACAAGTGTTTTTTCTCAGTCTTCCTTCTCCTTTTAAAAAAATATCATGTGCCTAAGGTGAGCTATTTAAAAAGTCTCATAATTTGCTATGATTTCTAAGTATGAATCAGGATATTGGTACAATCAGAGCAAAAAAGGAATTTAATCTGAAACTGAAAGTGATACAGAAATATGAATAATACCTTTAGGTCTTATTTTCAGGTTTTTAAAAGTTGTCTTTATAAGTACAGCTATAAGCAGACAGGTATTTAGAAACAAGCTTGAAAATATATGTGCTTTCAAAAAAGGTACTATTGCCTGAAACATATTAAACCCCCTGAAGAATCACTGTTGGGTCTCCATATTAATAAGTCATAATATAAGATATAAGAAACTCTCATGATAACTTAGGAGTGTAATTAAATAAGCATTCATTTTTAACAAATAATAATAATTATTATTATTTTTAAATTTTTATTGTTATTCAATTACAGTTGTATGCCTTTTCTCCCCATCCCTCCACCCCACCCCAGCTGAACCCACCTCCCTCCCCCACCTCCACCCTCCCCCTTGGTTTTGTCCATGTGTCCTTTATAGTAGTTCCTGTAATCCCCTCTTCCCACTGTCCCCGCCCCCCCCCCGCCCCCCCCCCCCCCCCGGCTATTGTTAGATTGTTCTTAATTTCAATGTCTCTGGTTATATTTTGTTTGCTTTTTTCTTCTATTGATTATGTTCCAGTTAAAGGTGAGATCATATGGTATTTGTCCCTCACCGCCTGGCTTATTTCACTTAGCATAATGCTCTCCAGTTCCATCCATGCTGTTGCAAAGGGTATAAGCTCCTTCTTTCTCTCTGCTGCGTAGAATTCCATTGTGTAAATATACCATAGTTTTTGGATCCACTCATTTGCTGATGGGCACTTCGGTTGCTTCCAGTACTTGGCTATTGTAAATTGTGCTGCTATGAACATTGGGGTACACAGGTTTTTTTGAACAAATAATTATTAAACACTTACTATATTTCAAATATTATGCTATTCACCCCATTAACAAAACAAACAAGTATTTATTCCATTGTGGGATTTATCTTCTAGCAGTCTACATTCTTCATTAAATAAAAATTTTGCCACAGTCTGCCTTCCTTAGTAGAAGGAAATAAAATGCATTTGAGGTTATCATGAAACTTTATTATTTGTAATTGGTTATGCATAACAAATTCTCAAATTTTAGTGAGATTTAGAAATTTTTGTTTTCCAGTGAAGTAGAATGTAGATGATGGACAAAGGAAACAGTGAAGTTTTGGGTAACTAATAAAAATAGATACTCTAGGTTTGAGAATATTGAACTTATTTTCCCACTGGTTCTGTTATTAAGAGTCATTGTATTAGTCTGAAGATCGAATGGTGGTAATTAGAAGTGGGTAAGGGTACTGAGAGTACAGGAAATAGGGGCGGAGCCTCAGGGCGGGACGCAGGTGCTGCACCTGAAGCAGTCTGATAGGAGGATGCGGGTGGTGGTAAGCTGTTGGACCCTCTCTTGTTGCCTTCTTTCCTTTCATTCCCAATAATAACATTTCTTGCCACAGTCCTGCTACATCACAGAATTGTCTGGATCTCTGTTTCTACTATATTATATTATAGTAGAACTAATTCTACAACTCTTCAGGCTTGAAACACAGAGTTGTAGAATTAATTAGTTCTTTCTATGGAATTGACATTTATTAAATAAATCAAGAGCTAGATTTTGGCTTCACATTTTCTACCTTCAACTTGTATGAAGCACTTTTTGTCTTAGTTTTTGTTCTTAGTTTTGTCAGGTATGAAACAATCTAAGAGTATTTCTGTGATTAAATTGCCCAATGCATTGAATGTTTATGAAATCATTTTGAGAGAACATTGAGGTAATAATATCAGCTATTCTGATTTATTTCCCATTTTTTTCAGTGAATAAATTAGATTCTTTATGTTAGCATGAGGTGGGGACATTTTTGTCCTTACAGTTTTTACATTCTCTGGGTGAACTACTGAGATTTTGGTGTAGTGACTTGGAGCAGAGACTGTGGAACTACATGGGTTTGAATAGCGCCACTTGTCATTGTCTTGCTGTGGACCTTTTCATACCTCGGTTTCCTCATTTATAATATGGGGACAATAATATCTATGTCATTGGGTTATTGTGCGTATAGTACAGGTACATACTTTATAATATTTTCATGTTCTCTTTGAACAACTTACTTAACCATTTTGCCCAGTTTAGAGCCAGCTCATATTAACTCATGAAACTAAATTGTTAAAATTTCATGAATTTTGTAAGCCACTTAAGTGGAGTCACTATTAAAAATTAAATTATATAAATTAGCAACTTATATGTTATATTAAAAACAAAATTTACAATGACAAATTATCACTTACTAAATATTTTACCATTAATATTATTACCTATGTTCTTAAGATATAAATAGATAAATGAATTTACTAATCTGACAGGTATAAACTTTATAGTGGTGTGCTACTGTACATCTTTCAAACTCCACATTCAGTGATATCATGTTGGTAGCTTGAAATTAATGATGATCGCGATGCAGTGTTTACACCATGGACATGGGCAAACATTACAAATTGGGTTTCATTCCTCCCTTTGGGAGCTTGTGAAACTCTCATCAGTGTGCCACTGCTTCTGTCCTCAAAGATAAAATGGGGATTACAGAATTTATTTGTGGTGCTGTTGTAATAAAACCATGGTTCTAGGAAAGTGCTTTAATAGGTCTGACACAGAATAAGCTCTCTATGGAGATTAGCAATTATTATTATTGTTCTGGTGGTGTTTTGGTACACCGGTGAGCTTTACAGAAAATTGCCACCTCACATAGTTCCTTAACCCAGCTGTAGGGCAACCTATTCTCTGTAGTTTATATTGGCCCGAAGGGCAGCCTTTATTTAGTTGTTGTGTTCACACTCATCCTATGTTATTTTCATAAAGAATATAGCCACATTCTGCATTATTTTTATAAAACCATTGTCTTCACTAAAACATAATAACATCAATAATTTTGAGTTCAAGTTTATAGTAAATATTGGCCATACCCTGTTATCAAGCAGGGACTGAGTTGAATTTAGTCATCTCCAGCATCCCAAATCATCTGAATATCCACGTTAAAAAGTACAGGAAAGATATGGCAAAATGTACACAGCCTTTTTAATGCTTGTTTGAGCTAATATTAGGAATTATATATTACCTTGTTGAAAGATATATGCTAGTAAACATGGAATTTACAAACATTTTATGAAAACTACTTCAGAGAAAATCATGGATGGCATTAAATAGGAAGACTTAAATAAGTAGAACAACTGTAGTTTTATTACAATTCTGATTCCCACAAAGGACTTAGTCAACTTTGAAGCACGCTGAGTCCCCAGTGAACTCAACGGGTATTCTGTGTGTGCTAAGGGCATGAGAAAGAGTCTATATACACAAATATAACATGGGCTCTTCATAAGAGACTTCAGAACCAACAAACTATCAAAATTAGTTTCAACTATCAGTCATAGAAATGCAAACCAAGTTTTCTGGATATCCCTCTGAAGCCAAATGCAAATTCTGACATTACTTCAGTTCAGCCAAGCATTCGATTATGAAAATATTACATACAACAGTTTAATATATCCTATTTTGTTAGATAATCTACTTATAAATGTATGGCTGGGTCTTTTGTTGTCTCTATAAAAACTAAAGAGAAGTTAAGTATTTCCAAATTGCAATGTAAAACCTTCAAAAACATAATTTGTAGTGTTTTAGAAATAGCATGATTATTGTTTTTAATAAGTATTGCTATGTCTCATGACTGTGTTAATAATTTCCTTTACATTCAATGAAGTGGTAAATAGGCTCACAGAAAATTCATATAGTAAATCTTTGTTATGAATATTTAAAGTCATTAAGAATACTGGCCAGTCATTGATCTAAGTCATCAAAAATATTTCAATGGTTTGTTTTTGCCTCATTAAACTTTATGTAGTGAAGGAATTGACGAGCATAGGCACATTGGCTAAATGTTAGAGATGAACTTAATGCTTTTCTGAGAAGTCTTCATGATTGACAGTAGGCCTTATTCTGGACACTGCCTCTGTGCCTGGTTTTCCCTTTTTATTTAAACCCAACTAAAGAAAAGGGTCTTGATGACGGTCTTATTATGCAGCAAATTGACAGTGTTACGTATGAATTGGACCTCTAATGTGTTTTGAAATCGTTAATTCAGATTTGTGTTTTGCAGTGGGGATTGTCTCAAATAAAATTCCTATGCCATTGTAGATGCTGAATGGTAACACCTGGTGCCATATTTCAATTAAATTTTTTATATCAATAGGTTTTTTATGAAAAATTACATTTACAGAAAAATTGATTAGAGAACACAGAGGGTCCTCACATACCTCTGTTTCCCCCAAACACCTCCCCACAATTTCCTCCTTGTATTTACATCTTCCATTACCATGCAAGACGTATTATAATTGATAAACCAATGTTGATGCACTATTAATAACTAAAGTCCATAGTTTACACTGACATTCAGTCTGTGTGTTATATATTCTATGGGGTTGTGTACAGTGTATAATGATGTGTATCTACCTTATGACACAGAACAGTTTCACTGCCCTAAAACTCCTCTGTGCTCCAGCTTTCATCCCTTCCTTCCTCAAACCCCTCATTAGCGACCACTAATCCTTTTATTGTCTCTATAGTTTTTCCTTTTCTAGAATGGCATGTAGTTAGAATCATATGGCATGCATTTTTTTAATTGACTCTGCCATTTACTAATATGCTCTTAAGGTTCCCCATGTCTTTGAGTGGCTTGATAGCTCATTTCTTTTTAGTGTTGTGTAATATTCAACTGTCTGGATGTACCATAGTATATTCATCTATCATGCACTGAAGGACAACCTTGGTTGTTTCTATGATTTGTCAGTTATGAATAAAGCTGATACAAATATTCATGTGCAAGTTTTATGTGGCCATAAATTTTCATTTAAAATTTATGGGGTGAATGGTAAGAGTATGTTTAGTTTTGTAAGGAACTACTAAACTGTCTTCCATAGTGGCTGTAGCATTTTGAATTATCTTCAACAATAAATGCGAGTTCTCGTTGCTTCGCATCCTCCCCAGCATTCGGTATTGCCAGTGTTCTGGGTGTTAGCCATTCCAACAGGTATGCAGTGCTACTGTAACAGTGGGAAATTGTGGCCCACCCCACCATTTTTTTGACATTGTTTCTGTAAGTGCTGACTCTGACTAATATGTAGCTTGTAGGTGAACAGCATGTTTATATAAGAACGCTAGGAACTAACTCCAAAAGATACAGACTGCAACCTTCAGGCATCCCAGCTCTGGGAGATTTGCTGACCTTCAACTGTGGAACCAGGATGACGTGAAGCCAGGATGACTAAACCAGGATGACTAAACCAGGGCGATGCACACGGGACCGTCACTCGCCTTATCGGACTGTGCTCGTCTGCGCACAGAGACCTTTCCAACCCCTCCCTGGATCTTTCTGTTCTGGGCCCCTCCCCCTCCTTATAAAACCTCTTCCTCCACTGAGAGGTGGGGATGGGCTTTGAGACATGAGTCCCCCATCTTCCAGATGGCCGGCATCTGAAAATAAACCACTTTCCGTTATATCAGCACCTGCCGCTGGAGTACTGGCTTTCGGAGCTGCAGGCAGCCGGACCTGTGCTCGGCTACAGCTCTATTTCTGGACCTCTACTCTTCCTCATTGATCTATTTGCTTCTTTAATCACCAGTACTACAATGTCTTAATTACTGTGCCTTTGCTAGTTAGATAGCTACTTTTTGCTAGTTTGCGAAGTTGGATAGTGTCATCCTCTGACTTTCTTCTCCTTAAATATTATGTTGGCTATGATATGTCTGATGCTTCATGTTTTAATTTAATTTTTAAAATATTTTAAATAACCATTAATATTGTGTTAATTTCAGGTGTATTGCATAGTGATTAGACATTTATGTAACTTATGAAGTGATTACCCTGATAAGTCTAGTGTACATCTGACACCATATATAGTTATTACAATATTATTGGCTATATTCCCTATGTTTTACTTTACATGCCCTGTTACTTTATTTTAACAAGTGTTTCATAAGTACTTTCTGAGAATATTGGATGCAATAGTGAAAACAGAAAGTTTCTGCTCTCACATAGAATCCAGACTGGTCTGACTTGTCTGTTCTGAAAGGACCCCTGACACCTTCCATGCGCCCAATATACCGATTTTATCCTAGCTTTCCTTACCTTTATTATTGACCTTGCTTTATCAATCCTGATCCTGCTATAGAAATCGGTTTTATTTATAGTTATTCTTTTTTGTATTGATTGCTAATACTTATTGAGCATTGCTATATACAAGGACTGAGTTCTGTTTTAAAGTGTTTTTCTCACTTAGTGCTCATAATAGTAGACACTATAGCTATCACCGTTTTAAGGGTATAAAAGGAAATCAATCTCAGTATGTTTAACTAACTTGACCCAGTTCATGCAACTCCATGTGGTAGAAACGGGACTGGAGCCCAGATTGGTCTGAATCTAGAAGTCAACTCTGAACCCCCGTTAGTTCAACTCAGAACATCCTGTTTTACTTTATTCATTTTGTGCTTTTTCTTCACTGCAGTGTTTTTAACTGCAGGAAGTTATGTGTTTGGGGGAAAGCCTATGTGTTGGGAGAAGATTGGTTTCCTGTTTTGAAATAATAGAATTTGTCATATTTTTGAAAGCTCCCATGGGACTTTTTACCCAAGGCATTCTAATAACCCAATAGCAGCAGCAGGCACCTGGCATTTGAACACAAAGGGAATTCTGATCTTTGATTGGAAACAGTGTATCTTCTGAGATCCCTTATACAGTTAGTGGGAGATGACTTACTATCTTTGTGACGTGAAGGTTTTCATAGTATTCTTAAATTCAGGAGACATTTACTTCACAAATGCCGCATCACAGACTTCCTTGTGTTCACTTTATCCTCCCAAGCCTCATGTTTCCGGCTGGGAATCTATAGTCATTCCTGACCTCACCATCAAGGTTTCGGTCTGATTTTCTTCTTTATTTGAGTATCTGGCTCTCTTCTCACATTAAAGTGGGGGGCACGATGATAGCCCGTGTGGTCCCAGTCTCTACCCAGTTACTTCCAAACAGACCAGAGGTCTTAAAGAGGGCTCGTGACCTTCTTCCCACAGTTACAGAAAGAGTATCTTTCTCGCATTCCATTTATTTTCTCTGCAGGGGTTTCGTAGCAGATCGATAAGTGCTGCAACACAGATTTAAGGCCAATTGTGTGCAGAAAATAAGCCCTTGGAAACACACGACCAGAAATTAATTTGGGGGCTGGTATTGTTTCAGGAGGCCCTGGATAATTTGTGAATAACCTCTGAGATCACGTATGCGTTTGGTGGTAAAAGACTTATCTTTGTAAACTGTCTGTTTTCCTGGCACCATAAAATAAAGTACTGTAGCCATTTTTAAGATTTAATTTATAAGATAACATAGATAACACAAAAGTGAGAACCATTTTGAAAAAAATGTATGGAAGAAGAGAAACCCATCTATTATAACATTAAAAAAAAGAACAATAAATGAAGAACTATAGTAGGGCCAGTCATTAAAAGTGCCTCATGAGTACCTGGAGGCTGTTTAAATTGGCCAAGGGGCAGCCTGCTTTATCGACATTGGCGCCCTGGGATTTAAAGGCTGCTGAATATATAAAGCATTTGGTGGAGAAATGGGGTTGAGAGATTGTAAATTCCTATTGTCCTGACAGAGAAGGCAGCTCTGGCGAGGCCCTCATGGGTGTGGCTAGGAACGCTGCATCTTAGAAGCTCAGTATTTTCAGGACAGAACACTCCTTTTCTCTAGCAGCTCACCGATCTCTGTGTTATGGTGCAGTAGTTGTTATAGGACAGGGACACAGCAGTAAGTGGTAGGGGGCGTACTGTCCCTGGAGAAGGTAGTTTCATGTGTTTGGGGTATTTGATTATATCGTTCTTAAAAGAAGCAACACATCAATGACTGTGATTTCCTGGGACTTTTCAGAGTTTAGGGATTTAAAACATCAAAATATTTCTCCCTGGCTCCACATGGGCAGGGACTTTTTCTACTTTGTACACTAGAGCATCCCGAGAACCTAGCATCTCGCACATAGGAGGTCTGTCTGGAAGGTATCTGGACATGTAATATGAAAAATAGACATTTTTTGAAGAAGATACAAGAAAAGAGATAAGAAACATTGTACACAGGACAATGACACCTCAGTCCCCTTCAAAGTAGGCACCTTGGGACCTCACACAGTTCTCCTAATTGCCATTAGCTGTCCCATCATATTTTCCTGAATCTTATTGATGGTCTGAAATCTCTACCCTTTCAAAGATGATTTTAGTTTTGGGAAAAGCCAGACATCACAGGGTGACAAATCTGGGCTGTAGGGAGGTGGAGCTACCTGGGTGATCGGATGTTTCACCAAAAACCTCTGCATGAGACATGATGCATGAGCAGGCAAATTGTTGTGATGAAGCTGCCAATCACCAGTTGCCTGTAGCTGGGACATTGTGAATCATCCAAATAGTTTCCATGGAGGAACATTCAAACTTAACACAAATTTTGATGCAGATTTGTTGCTCTACTAGCTCGGTCATTTTAAATGTTACAGCCACATGGTACACAAGCTCACTCAGCAGTGCCTGCCACCCCTACTGACTAGTAGAGTGAAGTCATCATTGTTCATGCATGCACATTCCAGTCCATTCTCCTTGGCTGCCAGGTTACATAGATGTCATGTAAACCATTCTCATTATATTAACAATGGCTGGACTTTTTCCAGACAGACCTAGTACTTGCTAGTTAATTCATAAATTTTGAATTTGGGGAACAGGTGAGGTGCAGGAGAGATTCAATTAATCATACAAATTTTCTTCTAAGGAAGCAATAAATAAGTAGTTGTCTATATCATCTTGTTTATTCTCATCTTTGATGGATGAGATATTATCCTATTTTTTCATTCATAATTTCCTTCTTTATTGTCTTTAAATTTTTTTTATTTATTGATGTTAGAAAGAGGAAGGGAGGGAAAGAGGGGGGGAGGGAGAGGAAGAGAGAGAGAGAGAAGGAGAGAGAGATGCCATGTCCTCTTCCAACCATGTTGTCTGACAAGGTCTGGACATAGAAAGAAGGAATTCAAGGAATCCATCTTCCTGGAGGAGAACGTGGCATACAAAGGGGGGCGGTAATTTTCCTGGGATTGCTTTTAGTAACTTCCTTGTTGATATTATTCATGGTCTTACTTTGAACCTTGATTCCCATGAGAACAGGCCATGAGGAGAAAGAGGCTTGAAACTTGAGGGAACTTCTGAAGGGACAACTAGTTCTCCCCAGACTACTGAATCATGCCCAAATTGTTTAAACAATGTGTTTATAAACCTGAGTAAGAAATAATCCCCTCTAATGAAATAGCCCCTGAATGTCTAAAAGTTGGTAGAGAACAGCCCCTCCTTTACCTTGAATAGAAAAATATAGCAATTAGAATTAGACAGGCAAAGAACTAAGAGAAGCTGGTTAGCTATTACAAACTAAACATGGAGAAACAATTACCAGGGAGTCAGAGTCCATAGTACATAGAAAAACATTTTAGACAGAAAAGATAGATAGCTAAGTTAGACATCACAAAGGCCTTATAATAAATTTCCTATAACCTCTACTCAATCTAGCGTATCCTTATACCCCATGACAAATTCTGAGAACTTTAATAAACAATAAGACATTCAAACTCTGTACATACAGCTATTTTTAATTGTCGGATATCTGAGTAAATTTTTCTGCTTCACCTAACTGCAAATGTTAATCAGTGCCTAAAATGAAAATATAAAAACCTGCTTGTACTTGCAATAAAGGGAACAGAGCTTCACTGTCCTCTGAGGCGTGATGTCATCTGTCTCCCATCGCTGATGCCTTACCCACCTTTCAGGAACCCCTGGACCCTGCTGTGGCTGGACCGCGGCAGGGGGATTTGTTGCTCCACTTATTTATGCTTTCGTTGGCTGATTCTTATATGTGTCCTGCCTGATTGGTGATCAAACCTGCAACCTTGGCATATTGGGACAATGCTCTAAGCAACTGACCTACCTGGTCAGGGCTTCATTGTGTCTTTTGGATGGTCATATTTCAGGTTTAGTGTCTTCAATACATAAAATTACGTATGAAATAAAATGAGTACTTAGCCTGATACTAAAAGCTCTCTCTAATCTGACATTCATATTTCTGTTTTGTTTTCTTCAATTTCTCCTTAGGAGACCCCGTGTATTTAGGAGAGTTAATTAATGCTCATCAACTATTCATGTGCACCCCGGACTTGTCTCAGCTTCCACTGCAGTCATGCAAAGCCGTTTGCCCAGTGACCTGTGAGTCATCTGTTCCAGATAGCACAGCTATAATATGGAGGAGGTAGCATGACTTGCATCAGACTTGATATGAGTAACAAATAAAGCTTTGTTGTATTGTCACTGAGATTTTCAGCTCTTCTGTTACAATGTCATTTACTCTGACTTAAACAACATGTATTATTGAGCTATGTTGTCAATCTGAGGAAACCCATTTTTCCCACATCTCTATCTGTTCTTTAAGTGCCAAATTCAATCTCACTAGTTTTGGGGAGACCTTCCTAATCATATCATATCAAAGGAGAGGGTTGATCTGCCTTCCATCTGATGAAGTATGACATTTATTTGACATTTATGATACTACGTACGGCCTAGATTTTGGCCTGGATGGCAGTTTACTTCTTTGGGTGTTTATATATTTTTCCTCCCAGCTGCATTATAAGATTTTGCATTTTGTGCTACTGTGAATATATATATATATATATATATATATATATGTTATATATATAATATATATATATTTATTCATGATAGTTGTTTTCTAAAGGTAATGATTGATTCCTGCAAATTGGAAAACAATATTTTTATTGCAAATGTCTATTATGACAAGGCTAGATGAAAGTCAGAGGTTTTTTCCTATATAATTTTTTGAATAGGATTTGCTTCCATCTAAAGCTATTTTTATTATAATTTTAGTGTTCCCCTATTCAAGTGAATTGAAAACAATATAATTATGCTAAAGGGTTAAAAATCATGTTAGTCATTGCTTTTCCAGGTGTGATTGGGTAATTTAAATGATAATCTAGTGGTAGTCTGTAGGGAAAATTGAATATCTGCAGTGATACTAAAAATTAGAAAAATAACACATTTTGATTATAAATATTCAAGGATTTTGTAGTCAATCCCACATGCACCATGTAAAACCCTCTGCCAGTCACTCTGTCTAGAAATGTAGTGGCAGTGAAATGACTTGCAAAGTTTGCTCTACCCATCTTCATCGCATGGAATTCTGTAGTCAACCTGCATGCATTTCCAAGGGCATCGTAGGGGACAGGATTATCTGGCATCCCGGTGCAAGCTCAACTCATAAGCTACCCAGATAACACGCTTGAAAATTCCCATTAAAGTGAGTTATTCTTCCTTGATTCAAGTTTAAGGATTCTAAGCCCCCTTTGAACTTATCAGTTTCTATTTATGAGATTGGTGAATTTTTCTCGCAATATAACCTATTTTATGCAAATTAAGTTGATGTGATTCTTTTTTTCAAATTTTCCTTTCTAAATAGATCAGAAGCCTTTAACCTGACCCATCGGGGAGCCTCCCTTTCTGGTTGGGCACAGACGCAGCCAGTTGAAAGGAAAGAGGGTCGTTCCTCTCTTCATCCCAATGTCCACTCCTCTCATCTGACCCTCTGAAAATTAGGCCATATTTTACTTCCAACCATTACACCTGGTTTTCTCTGCAATGAGCCTGACAGAACACTGATGCAATTCTGCAATAGTCCTGCCCAAGTCTATTTGCTACTGGCCATTAAGGAGCCTCTCCTTGAGTATATTTTGAAACAGGGATCCTTTGCCAAATAAGTGGTAGAAACTACGTTAATTGGAGATGTATTCCATTATAGACCTCTGCTCTGAAAAATCAGATGGAAGTCAAACTTTATTCTGAATGCACAAAAAAACTATGTAAAGAGATTTGAGGTTAACGCTTTTGTAGCGTTAACATTTTATAAATAGGCTTTTCAGAGAGCGAATATTCCTTGAAATGAATGATCATGAAGTCCATGTCAATTGCATGTATACAATATGAAGGGTTGTTACCATTATTGTACTGAGAACAATTGTGGTGGGAGCCAACTGACAGGTTACCGAAAAAGGATAGGCTGAATGAGGGCTACCCTGGCCAGTGCAGCTCAGTTGGTTGGGCATTGTCCTGCAAAGCTGAAGGTCATGGGTTCAATTCCCAGTCAGGGCATATTTGTAGGAGGTGGTTCCGTCCCTAGTCGGGGCACATGCGGGAGGCAACCAAGCAGTGTTTCTCTCTCACATCGGTGTTTCTCTTCCTCTCTCTCACCCTCCCTTCCCCTCCCTCTAAAATCAATAAGCATGTTTCAGGTGAGGATAAGAACTTTTTTAATTAAAAAAAATTAGGGCTAACAGACAAATTTAAATTTGGTACATTTCTCTCTCTCTCTCACACACACACACACACACACACACATAGAAATTACCTAAATCCTAAGAGAACAATGAAAAGACAACAAATTAAGGAGTAAGAAATAATGTTAAATGATCATATTATTTTTCTTAAATGAGTACTATTTGAACTTACCCTCAAGGCTTCTGCAAAATAAGAAAAGTATATTTTTACAACTAATAAATCTGATTAGAGGTTTAATTCTCTATTAACTTTGACAAAATGTCTGACTCTTGAAATGGGGCATTTATTTCTATTTTACTATTTTGTTTTTGCTATTTACTACAAATACAATATTAAAAATAGCCTTGGGTAGTATGGTTTAGTGGATTGAGTGCTGGACTGTGAACCAAAGGGTCACTGGTTCAATTCCCAGTCAAGGCACATTCCTGGGTTGTGAGCCAGGTCCCCAGTAGGGGGTGCTTGAGAGTCAAGTACACATTGATGCTTCTCTCCCTCTCTTCCCCTCTCTAGAAATAATTTTTTTAAATGTAAGTTTTCCTCAAAAGATTATTTTTAAGTCACCCAGAATCATTCAAAAACAGTGTTCTTTCCCTTCATTAAAGACATGAGGAATGAATTTTTACAACAACAAAAAATATATGGAGGGCTGGAGAGGAAAGAGAACAGGAGACTGAAGTGGAATGGAGCTGACGTTAGAAGAAATGATTAAATCTGCACATGCTGTAATAGAAATAGTTTCCTCAACCTCTTAGGATATTTCAAATGAACCCAGAATAATTCAAACAGCTTCAAAAATTAACAGCTAATATGTACATTATCAGTATATCCATTAGAGTAGCAAAGTAAAGAATTATATGTAAACCAAATGAAAATATGACCTAAATAAAAAGTCTCTGAAGGTGATTAAAATAAAATGAAAATCCATTAGCTAAACAAGAACAGAGGCCTTTGCCATTTTTGTAAAGTCATAGGGAGGAGAGGTTAAACGGACAGCTTAATTTGAGATATGATTTCAGTTTTAACATGCCTTTTGTGACTGAGGACCTCAAAAATAGTAATAGGTCCCACTGAGGCCATGTTTAATAAGAGTGAAGTGAGAAAAGGAGAGAGGAGCAGGGTATAAGCATATCCTAGCCAGGCATGTGAAGCTATAGGGAATACTTTTGTTTTGTTTTGTTTTATTGTGATTATCAGTTACTTCTGAGCTACTGAAGGAGTATTTGGCAACTTTTACTGTCTTTCTCAGGCTCATCTTCCAAATTTCTTGGAATACTTAATGTTTAAAAGGATACTAATTAATTATTAGGTGTTCTTTCAAAATTTTTGAATTTCCAATGATCTTTAGTCCTAATTTTAATGGAAATCTGTGATCTTCTTGGTTTTTAAAACAACAGTAATCCTACTCTTCTGCTTGCCAACATATTATTTTATCTCTCAATGTCAAATTTGCCTTTTAATTTTGACCTGATTTCTTTCAAACACTGAATTTCTTTATTCAAACTTCTATGTGTACAGAGTTGGTAGGTCCCTCTCGCTGCTGTATGAATCCAAATAGTTTATCCAGATGCCTTTAAATGTCACCACATGACTCTCCTATGCAGTAAAAATTCTATGCACTAGAATAACTAAATGAGTTTGACATTACTGACAATCCATCACCAAAAAAATGCTATCATCAGTGAGAACGTCCAGAGACTGTTGAAAACAAAACTAAGATGGCAAATGGTCAGTGATTTATGAGTATAGCCCAGTAAGCAAAAGGAAGACAGAAATAAATTTTAAAATATCTCACCTTTATAAATAACATTTCACTGTGACTTTGACATCATTGTCTAATAAATGTCCACAGAGAAACAGAAAATTTTACCTGGACGAGCTAAGAGTTTACTATTTGATGTAATACTGTGTTTTAAAGTTATCGTAGATGGGTTTTAACGCAATCATTTTATAATCACTTGTTGTTTTAGTTTCCATTGCTACTGTAACAAATTATCACAAACTTAGTGTGTTAAAGCAACACCAATTAATTTCTGCTTTGCAGAAGGCATTGCCAAGAGAAAAAGAAGACAAGCCACAGAACAGGAAAATAATGACAATAGATAATACATGGTACAAGACAGTTATCTGAAACATACAAAGAACTCTTCAAACTCAACAGTAAGCAAACTGACAACCCAATTAAAATTGGGTAAAAGATCCGAAGAGATACCTCACCAAAGAAGATACACAGATGACAAATAAGTATATGAAAAGATGCTGAACATCATTTGTCATTAAAAAATTGCAAATTGAAGCACTGAGGTGCTATTACACACCCATTAGAATACCAAACTCCAAAATACGGACACCACCCAATACTGGTGACAATGCGGAGCCGCAGGACTCTCATTTCTTTCTGGTAGGATGTAAAATGGCCCAGCCACTTTGAAAGACAATGGGCAGTTTCTTACCAAACTGAACATACTCTTCCATGTGATCCAGTGATCCCCCTTCTTGGCACTTCCCCATAAGAGTTGAAAACTTATGTCTAAGTAAAAATGTGCACATAGATGTTTATAGAAGCTTTATTTATAAAACAAGATTGTCCTTTAGTAAATGAATGGGTAAATAAACTATATTACATCCAGACAATGGAATATTATTCAGAGATAAAAAGAAATGAGGACTAAAGCCATGAAAAGTTATGAAGGTAACTCCAAATGCTTTTTACTACTTAATAGCCAAGAAGATAATGGTAGACTTAGAAGACTAGTTGAATTTAAAGATGTTTCTTGAAAAACTGAAAACTCTTCAAGTATTAAAGGAAAACTAAAACTGCTTCTCCAACCTAAGGCCTGAGAGTGATTCTCCTTTCTTGAATATTGGTGTCCTTGTGCCGCTGAATCAGCCTTTGACACTGGCAGGTAGTAGCTGTACGTCTCTGTTAGATGGTAGGAGTTAAAAGCAGCGAGGCAGGTAACTTTGTGGTCAGTATGTCAAAGGTGGACTTTGTTCCCACCTAACTTACGTTGTTCCAAAAGAGTCACATTAGTTCAGGGAAAGAAAAATGATAAGTGACAGAAGGAAAATATATCTGCTAAACATCACATTGTCTGAACTTTGACAGGAAGCAGCAGGAGAGGGACTTTTCTGTGTCACCTGCTTCAATAGAGCGATGTGTCCTGACTTTTTTACTATTGCATTTCTAAACTCATTTCTGCCGTTTTGTATATAAATGACTTAAACCTACCATCCGTGTTTGTAGGAAACATTTGCTTCATTAAATGCCACACTGGTGTGTTTCTGCCTCAGTTGGTAACTGTGATAAATTGTCCATCATGTATGTTTTTCAGTTGATCTAGTGATAAAATGCGAGGGTTTGTTTCCTACCCACTTAGATCCTGTGATTATAGAAAAGTATCCTAAAGATCAGAGAATGAGAAGGTGAAAAGTTTATATAGTTTGCATTTTAAAGGCTTAGTCACATATATTTTAATTGTGTCAATCAATGAAAGTGGCAACCTAATTCACACCCTTCATGGACACAGTGTGATGGGAACCACGTAAACATCAGCACGTGGCCTTTATCCTCATCCCAGAGTCCAGAGCATCCCAGAGTCCAGATACAAGAGAAAAAAAGTCTTTGCCAAATTTACAAGCGATTAAACTATAACTTGTATCTCTTTTATGCCTCCTTCTTTTCCATTACCTTCCTCATCTGTCTTCTCCCTTTTTATTCTTCTGCTTAAAGAAACTCATCATTAGCTCAAGTGAAAGTGTTAAGCACAGAGATCACAAATTGAGGAACTCTGCCATGAGCCACAGAGCACTTATTTTGTAGATATTTTAATCTTTCATTTTTTTATTCTTGACGGGTACATGATAAGCAGATCTGATATGTTACCCACTTTGTTCTAAGAGTAGAACTTTTCTTCACCAAAAATACACTGTGAAGACTTAGTTCCATTTTGCTATAATAATAGAAGGTCATAGGAGACTATCAGTCTCACCCGAATAACCCAAACATGCTACATAATCATAGTTTATTCTTAAGCCAACAGAGAGCTGAGGACAAGAATACATTTATATAAACAAGCTACTAAGCCACAAGATTTCAGAAGAGAGAAAAAATACACTCTTATACTTAACCTTGACTGAGACAGAGATACGGCATTCTCCACACCAAGAAGAACGCCAGCATAGGACGGCTGTGACAGAGTACAGTCCAGAGGAGGAGCAGGCGTGAAGCAACACTTCGCTTTCCTACAGATTCCTGTGAATGCCTGGGAAGGGAACTTACTGTCCCCAAATGAAGACAGGAAATGAGATCCCAGAGAAACTCCTATATATACTCTGGATTTGCAGTTAAGGAAGACAGGGGAAGAGCTACCTGAGTGGAGCGTCTCACAGGAAATACCTACCTGCAGAGAGTGGGGGCTGCTTTATAGCCTCGAAAGCCCTCACAGGGCCAACCATAGAGCAACAGAGCTGAGAGAGCTCCCACAGAACAGAAAGTTGGGAAGAGCAGTGTAGATTAAAGAACTTCCAGTGACCTACAATTAGTGCTGTCAATCGGGCTGTAAAGCAGGGACAGATTGCTCACAATTCATGAAGCACAGGACTCACCTGCAAAACATAGGCGCATTGCCAGACCCTCAGCAATGCTCAGATCCCAGGCCCTGAAGAAGGGAAATCAAGATTCTACACTCAAAACAGGGTAAGTGGAATTGAACTAAAGCAGCAACAGAGTTCAGATAGTCTATACAGAGAATACTGACTCAATTTCCACTCTCTGGATCTGATAGGGAAGGGGTGTGTCACTTTGTGGAGAAAGAAGAAAGGAAGAAAAAAAAAGGAAATGTGAAATAAAATGGAATAATTTATATTAATGGGTTTTAAAGCAGAGCCAGGAAGCCATTAAGGAAGTGAGTCTTACGTACATCCTCATCAGACAGAATGTGAACTTTTGAATGGGGCAAAACCATAAATATTCCTAGAACGCTACAAGAACTGCATTTGTTGCAGTGGTGGATTTTAGTGGACCATAGCCTTAGTAATCAATCACATTCAGCCAAGGTTAGCTTTCTGCCACCAGCACCAATTAAAATTCTTTGTTAATGATTTATGCAAACCTTCTCTTCTACCTTTTAAAAACTCATGCCTTTTTCCTCAGTGAAACACTGGATTGCTACCTGAATCTGTCCTGAATTACAATTCTTTTTGATAACCCAAAGAATCCTCTTTGCTTCTTTTCTTTTTTCTTCTCTTCTCTTCATTTTTGCCTCCTGGCAGTTTAGGTTAAAGAAGGAAGAAAAGAAGGAAAGCAAGAAATAAGGAAAGAAAAAAATAAAGGAAGGGAAGGAGAGGAGAAAGAGAGAGAGAAGGGAGAGAGGGAGGGAGAGATCTAGGAAGGAAGGGTGAGAGATATGCATTTGTTGATTGGATGATAATTTTCACTGAGTTAACACAGTAGATATTGCATATTTCCAGGATCATGAATGAGATACAACTTGATTGGCTTTGAATTTTATACCTAATTCTATTTTTTTAATCTTTCATTTGTTCTACATCTTTCATAGTGGCTCTTGGCCCAAAGCAATAGTTTTTTTTTCTTTTGAGATTTAGTGGGTTTGAAATGTGCCATTGAGAGACATTTTATGTAGTCATCTATGTGGTTCTTCCCAGAGTATGAAATTCAACCATTAAAGTGTCCATTGCGTTTTGGGTTAACACAATGTCCCTTTATAATGTTTTGATCCAATTGGGAAAATTGTATATTAAGTCCCTAAACGCCATTCATTTCAGTATGAGACAGGCATTTTTTAATAGAGTGAAGGTGTGGTAAAGTTGAAAACAAGTTTCTATAAAATGCATTCCATAGAATGGTAATCATCTATTTATATGAATAGTTATTATGTACACAAAACTTCCCCTGGCCGATCAGGTTTACAAAGCCTAATTTAATCAAAGTGTTTCCTTTATAATGTGTCAGAGCTTTTTATTTGGTGATGTGTATCAAAGATCACCAAGTGTAGGGATAGTTTGGAGTGTTTCCCATGTTATCCCACTTCAAGAGTGCAGCTCCAAAACCTTTGGAAATGCTGACCATTAGTACAGAACACCGCAGCGCAGAACCACGAGAAGGAGAGATGCCTGGGGCTGAGAATTGGAACAGGTTCGTAAGATGAATTGTGCTTTTGCCTCAGAGCAAAAGTGAAGTGTTTAAGGCCAAAACCTTTCTGAGCATTTAATAAAGAGTTGGGTTTCTGTTGCACGTAGCACATGCTCTAACATGCAGGGTCTTCTTCCTTGTCCGAAACATCCACTTCATTTTAATCATCAGACCCATCACCAGAGAAGGGTTCTCAGACAACAGCGGAATTACTTGGAAGTCCTGTGTAGAAGAGGAAAACTGTTTTTTTCATTCTTTGTAAGTTATTCAAATTCTCTAATCATTAAATTGACATAGATTAACAGGAAAAAATATTATTTTTGCCTGTACAGGAAGCTCAAAGATATGAGGCCAAAGGAGTAACCAAAGCAGACAGCTTTTATACCTTTTAGATAAAGAAACAATACATTTAGGAAGAATTCACAAGATAAAGAAACTTGGTCTTGAGGTAATAAATTAGTGAGGAAGTAACAAGGCTTGTTTATATGGCCTTCTCAGCCCTTAATTTCCCTATCGCAGAAGCTAAGGATGCCTTCTACCTCCTGTTAGAGGGTGGGAGCATACCCTTCACATGGGACATTTATTTCCTGCTTTCAGGGGAACAAAGTAGAGCTCAGAGTGTCCTTCTTGCACCAGTTGTTTTTAAGTAACTTTAATTCAAAATAATCAATATGCCAAAGTGGACTACTTTGGGGGCATGTTTGCTCCCATTTACTTGTTAAAACATACATTGCTGAGAATGTGTGACTGGAACGTGGAGTTTTGACAGGGGTAAGAGGAAAACCTCACTACCAGTTATCAGAACTTGAGGCAAATTCATGAAAATTCACGTTAACCAAAAGTATGGCCAATCAGAGCAAAAATGGAATTTTACTTGATGGCCTATACATAAAGAGAAAAAACTGAACAGTGGTTGCAAGCTCAGTAGTGGACAGTAGGTTCAAAAATAGCTGCACCATCTGGAAAAGACAAGTTTATTCAGCGGTGAGGTAATCTCAGCAAGAATCAAAATGAAGTTCAGATGTGGGACCTGTTGGTCAGGAATGGCTGTGTGGTAAGCATTTTCTCTTTATTCAGGAAACTAGAGATAAGCACTGAAGCAAAGTGATCATTCAGGTGGTCCTAATTCTTGGAAAATGTTGACAGATGCTTATTCTGTTGGAATTGCAGCAAATCCTTTTTTGAAGTGTTAACAAAAGAATGTCCAGCCTAAGAAAAAGTCTTGTAAGAAGTTTATTTGAGTCACACTGACAACTGCTGGGAAACAAAATCATAAGGGATTGAGAAAACGCTCCAGAGATGGGCAGCGTTACAGCTTATTTTATACACGGGAATCAAAGGGGAAGACACAAGGGAGGGCTACATAAAATCCACTGGTGGTAGATTAGGGAGGTAGGAGAAAGCAAAGCAGGAAAATCTCTGAGACTGGATGAAGAGCGAAACAGGCACAGACTTTTTTTCACTGGTAGGTATAGTATAGTTAACAATATTTACAATGCATAGAAGTGGTTTTGGGGCAACAAACTGCTTCACTGAACAAGCACTGAACTGCTTGTTTGTTTTTTACCAGACCGCCGCTGTATAAAAATTGTTCAGTGTATGGGATATCAGGACATTATCTGAGACAATTCTTGAAAAAGGGACCACATACTAAACCTGACAAGCTCTGGAAAGACCTGCACAGTGGGCCTTACAAACTCAGAGCCGAAAAGTAACATAGGTGGTCTGAAATTAAAACTTCCTAACTATTAGTAAAGGTGAGTCATGGCAGGCAGTCCCATCCTAGGCTGGTGGTATATTCTTTGACAATGGTCAATCTTTATGTGAGCCTGCCTAAGAACCCTGAAACACCAATCCAAAAGAACCTATGCACCCCAGTGTTCATAGCAGCACAATTTGCAATAGCCAAGTACTGGAAGCAACCTAAGTGCCCATCAGCAAATGAGTGGATCAAAAAACGATGGTACATTTACACAATGGAATTCTATGCAGCAGAGAGAAAGAAGGAGCTTATACCCTTTGCAACAGCATGGATGGAACTGGAGAGCATTATGCTAAGTGAAATAAGCCAAGCGGTGAGGGACAAATACCATATGATCTCACCTTTAACTGGAACATAATCAACAGAAGAAAAAATCAAACAAAATATAACCAGAGACATTGAAATTAAGAACAATATAACAATATCCAGAGGGGAATGGGGAGGGGATAGTGGGGAGAGGGGTTTACAGGAGCTACTATAAAGGACACGTGGGCAAAATCAAGGGGGAGGAGAGAAGTAGGGGAGGGAGGTGGGACTGGCTGGGGTGGGGTGGAGGGGTGGGGAGAAAATTCAGACAACTGTAATTGAATAACAATAATAATTAAAAATAAAAAATTTAAAAAATAAAAACAAACAAACAAAAAGTATAGAATAATTAATGTGGATTTTTGTACTTCAAGTTACAATAGGGTGTAAGAGTTTGACTTTTGGGGAAGGGGAATTGAGTTTGAATGCTGAATTTTATACTTACCATCTATATGACCTTGGACAAAATACTAAATCCCTCAAGACCTCTTTTATTTCCATCTACAAGATGGAAATATTTAATGACAATTGCCTGAGAGAATGTTTAGTGATTTAAAACAGTATAATGGTTGAAAACATCCTAGCAGAATGCCTGACACTGAAGATATATTTATTAATATAGCTATCACCGTAGTCTCCTTTTTTTTAAAAGATGTTATTTTTTTATTTTTAGAGAGAGGAAGGAAGAGAGGGAGAGAAATATCAATGTGTGGTTGCTTCTCACATGCCCCCTATTGGGGACCTAGCCCACAACCCAGGCATGTGTCCTGACTGGGAATTGAATTAGTGACCTTTGGTTTACAGGTTGGCACTCAATCCACTGAGCCACACCAGCTAGGGCATCATAGTTTCCTTTTCTTTAAGTATCCTTCTTAGGGCTATATCTTGCACACTGTAGCAAAGAATATTATTAGCAACTTTAGGAGAAACAGGCAAATTGGGCCCTGGGGTACGAGGGGAAATTTGTTGCCTTCGAATGTCTAAGGGAGAAAATGCACTCTTTCCTTACAGTACTAAAAAGTCATTTATTGTGATAATCATAAGGACATGGAATAAACCCTGTATTCTATAGCTCTCACCCATACAGCCTTGGCTTTTTAAAAGATTTTATTTATTATTTTTAGAGAGAGGGGAATGGAGGGAGAAAGAGAGGGAGAGAAACATCAATGTGTGGTTGCTTCTCATGTGTCCCCACCGGGGACCTGGCCCGCAACCCAGGAATGTGCCCTGACTAGGAATTGAACTGATGACCCTTTGGTTAGCAGCTGGTGCTCAATCCATTGAGCCACACCAGCCAGGGCCCTGAATTTTTTTTTAATTTACAAAATATGTATTTCACTTTTTAAGATAAAAATCATTTTATTTTGAATGTGATAATTTCTAGCTTTTTAAAATTTATTCATTTTATTTTCACTGTCTTTTGAAAAGTATCTAGCTAAAGTATTTGGACAATCCTATTTTCAAAAACTTATTTGAAGTATATTTAAATATAGGGCATTTTACACACTTAGTATATATTATATCATCATTGTAGGACCTTATCAGTCTTTCTTTTGTGTTTATGATTTTATACAAGCTCTACTAAAATTGGTCTTTTAATTTTTTAACACAACTCAAAATTCAACTTTCAATATTTTAATTCTATGGTTCTGAAACATTTAAAACTTACTTGAAACATTATTTTTATACATCAAGATATTAATAAACACTTAATAAACATACTTAATAAACACTCAAGTGTGAATCTTGTCTTCAAGGAATTTCTAATCCAATATCAGTAATGATAACAAAATCTAAAATATCTCATAGATTAACTTACACAATATGTTCAGAGAATAAGTCAGTAGGTCAAGTGCAGTATGTGCGTGTATACTCTCATTAACAGGTAAAGAACCCAGGCCAAGTTTCAATATCTTAAGATGTACATAAGCCTAGAATGCAGGTCTTTTGAATCCTAGGTTATTACTGTATTATTTTGTATTTTCAGTTCACACAATAATCATTGGGGTAAATTCCACTCTTCATTTATGTTTAGGGTCCATACAGGTTGAGTAAACTGATCATGGTCACATGTTTATTCCAGGAAGATGTACAGATTGGGCTTGATTTGTTTTGCCTCATTCTCGTGTTTGGCTAAAGCTAACTCTTTTTCAACAGACTATATATAATAATCTCTGAAACACATGTACCAGATTTCACTAGTCATTTTCCAATCTGAAATATTTTAACACCTTTCAGTTTTTCTTAGTAAAACACAGATGTTTAATTATTATAACAATGAGTAAAATATTTCCCCCTTTTTCTAGCACACTCTTTCTCCCCCTTTGTGTATGTGAGTCTATTTGTACTGAAAGATTTCAGTTTAAAAATTAGCTTTTGTTTTTTCCACTTTTTGCTGAAACCCTACAATTAATCATACTTCTGGCATAATTTTGTATTATGTTCTTCTTTCTTCTCAAACTCCAGTTTCACCATTTTTCTTTATTAGACATTCATGACACTGGTCTCTGGAACTACCGTGTCTTTAACTTCAGTTAATGGAAAATATTCTTGGGAATTGAAGTTGTAATGTAAATTTTTCAAGATGATACTTCCACACATCTGCAACTGAGCGTTCAGAGCTTAACAATGGCCTCTGTGGTTTACTTCATTGCGGGCTTGTTGACTCGCCTCTATTTTCAGAGGAAAGCTCTCAATGTTCTGTTTGGAGAGCATCTGGTGGATAGTCGGTAGTTGTACTTTTGTGTGTTGTGGGGTGGGGGGGACACACAGGATATGAGAAAGACTCTAGCTCTATATTCACATCATAAATATCCATTTCAATATAAAATCAGAAGAACCATAGCTACCAAAAATCAGTTTACTTTTGTGGAAAAATCTTTGGCTCTTTTAATGGCCAATAACCAAGGCCCACTAAGTTAGCTCAAATAAAGTTCATGTACTATAATGATACAGACAGAACAATAAAGAGAACCTCATGAAAAATCAAAGATATGATGTAACAGATATAGCTCACAAGTCCTGAAGCTGGATCTTGGTCTCCATGTGAGGAATTCTAGAATATTACAGTGGTGAAGATTAATATTTAATTCTAGTATATTTGCATTTATATGTCTAGTTAAAAACCTAGGGATTCCTTTCCCCAACTCACCTTTTAATTGAGAATCCTTTAGTTTATCTTATGGTTGTATGATAAAGAGAAGGGATTTATTAGATTCATCTATCTTTCTACATCAATCTGTAGCTGCTGACCAGCTACGGATGAAAAGCTCAAAAGGCAAAACCTTTCATGATTTAAAAAGCTGTGGCTTGGGTGGTCACACCATTTAAAGTGGCTTCCTATGCCACACTTCAGTTTCAGTAAACTCTCTGAAAGTCAATTTCTCCTAAAAGGGGGCTTTTATGGGAACAGGAGCGGTGTCTAGCACAGCTGGAACAGTAGCAACTCATGAACACTATATTTTCATGTCAGAGAAATGGCACTATTATAGGAAGAGATCATTCAAATCTCTGATAATTTTATGGGGAGACTGAAACCTAGAGTAGTAATGATTTACACTAGGTTTAAATTTCATTAATGGTAGGTCTAGAATATAAAAACTAATTTCAACAAACAGTTCTGTTTATTTCTGTTCTATTCTGTACTTCTGTAAACACCATTTCATTTGAAGCAGGATGTATCTTTTGTTATATAGTAAAATGAGACACAATTATGTAAATTATTTGATCAGACCATGAAATTTGTGACTGAACTAAAATATTTACTGTAGGTCGAGACTCTGTACTACTTTTTAAATCTTAATTTTATTTCATTCATCTTAAGATTTTCATTTTTTAATTTTGAAAAAAATCATCTTTTTTTATTTTTGCCACTTACTATATGAGTTTTTAAGATTATTACTGTGGTCCAAATATGAGCAATTCTAGGATATATACAGATAAAACTAAGTTTTGGTCATACCAAATAAAATATTAGCCCTTAAAAATTGATAGTGGGCTGTGGTTAACTTTCTCCTCAAGTACACAAGCTCATTTTGTCTTTGGATTGTGTTTTGACAATAATTCACAGGGGAAGTAGATACAATGAAAAGAGAGCTAGAGGAAAATGGATTATTTATAGTTCAAGTTTCTATGGCACATCTACAATACACAATTAGTCTGAAACGCTAGAAGCTGTAAAGAAAAGCGAGGTCATTTTCCTTTCAAATGAAAGATGTTATTTGTTCGGGCTCTGACATGTTGCTCCTATGGATTTATATTAATAATTTTAGTGGTAGCAATATGAGAACAACAGGCTTGAGTGAGGCCCTGATTGTTGTTCTACATCGGAAGGCCTGTGTGTGTGTGTGCATATACACTCACGTTCCACTTCGGAGAGTTACTCCACTACTTTCTCTGTATAGTGTCTTCTTAAGACAGAAGTTCCATGTTAAAGACTAATTTTAAAACTCACTGGAAGTCTGAACACCTTACTTCAGTTTACCTAAAAGCACTATATCTGCAGGGTGACCAACTGGGCCTACCTCCTCCACAGTTCTCAATACTACATTCCAATAGTATAACACAAGAGTAATTGAAGAGGTAGATCCTTTGCCCCCCACGTGCAACACTTGAGAACTCTGTGAGCACAATTTAAAGTCTGGATCTCCTGATGAAAGCCATCTTACATTGGCAAGATTTTTGTTGTTAATCTTCAGTTTCAATAATGATATATACTTAATGATGAAGATTATGATTTTGTAATATTGAACTTCTTTATTCATTAGTGGGAGTTAATTTAGATTTTTAAAAATAATTTAGATGATATTTGTTCAGATCAATGTGAGTTAGGTCAATGATGATATTATTAGCAATAATCATAGCTGTGGTGATTATGAGCTTAGGGATGAGTAATATATGTTAAGCATAGTCCTGAGGATTTTATGTACCTCACTTCACTTAATAAAAAGGGCTAGGAGAAAATATTATCCCAATATTATGAAGATAACTGGTGTGTACAGCTACAATTTGTAGGCCACAGATTTTGGATTTTAACCTCATCTAGGGCATTTCTTTTATTCATTCACTTACGTAACTCATTATTAATTCAATAAATACTTAACGAGGGCCTTTCAAATGCCAGGCACTGATCGTGGCTCAGGAGATTCACAGTGAATGATCAACTTAAGTACCAGATCGCTCTATCCAGCTCCCAAGGGAATTATGCATGTTGAGAAAGACATAAGGAACAGGAAAAATCAATAAACAAACTAACTTGAAATGCTAATTAGTTTTATAAAAGTAAAAAATCACAGGGTAACTAGGGTGGAGTGAATACTTAGGTAAGAAAATACTCAGAGAAGGCTTCCCTGAAGGATATAGCATTTGAACGGAGACCACCAAAGTCAGAAAGAGCCTATTACACAAATTCCACAGGGGAACAGGAGGTGTGGCTGTTCTAAGGACGGAATGAGTTTGGCACATCTGAAGAACAAGATCAGGTCAGTATGACTTCAGTACATGAGCTAAGGAGAGGATGTAAGGAGATGAGTCTGTGGAAGCAGGCTGGGACCAGGTCACGTAAAACTTCGTTTCCTATGGTAATGAGGAACTGGATTGTATTCTAAGAATACTGAAGAGCTATTGAAGTGCTTTAAACTTGGGAACGTGATAATGAGTTTTAAATGATGGCTCTAGAATTCTGCTGTATCCGTTATATCATCCAACCTAACTCAGGTAGTTATTCAAAATGATGGGCCAGGAGGGTGGAAGACTAAATTAACATTCTGGAAAACAGTGGTTTTTCAACTGGGAAACCATGATAACTGTGATTATTGTTTGGGGCAGGATTTTGGCTTTGGAATTTAAAATAACATGAATATTCTTTACCTGGGGTAATTTCCTGTCTATCTAGATAATCCCACTGAAGAGAAACCTCCATTCCCCAGAGCAGAGAATAGCTTGTTCAGCTGAAACTTTTTGAGATAAATGTTTCATACTCACTGGTTAAAATAAATGGCTCTTCAGAGAGGGAAAGCAGTATTCATTTTCAGTTGAAATCTAACAGTTCCTTCCTTTTTAGTTAAATCTATCACCACTTAGAATGTAAAATATTACCAAAGAAATGCTTACCTAGCTCATCAAGGAATAGAGTTTAATCTCTTTGAATAAATGATCCAGATTAAAAGAATCTTTGGTATAATCAGATGATAATGAAGAATTATCTTTTGGAGATTAATTTGGAAATTGTTAAAATAACAAACCTTTATACTAAAAACAGGGTTATTGAAGATATTTATCTATGAATGATATGAAAATGCCATTTGATAAACTGTTTTTAATCTACTTGTTTTGGTGCAATAACCTTCTAGCGTTCTCATTTGGTTAAATTTGTAGTTCTGAACTTCAAACTAAGTTTTAATATTATTAAATTACTATTATTTTAAATGTTTTCTCCTTTTATGTATATATGAAACAAGTATAAAGCACACATTTTAAAATAAAATATATGTTTGAAAAACCGCCAGTAATTTAGCATTGTATGGAATATTCTTTGCTTTTGGTCTTTTAAGCCTACTGCAGTATTTCTCTCGAGTTGTGTTTTATCAGCCTGCCTCAAATCCTAGATCATTAGTATGAGTGGAATGGCAATGAAATGAAAAGAAGAGGAAGATAATTAGGCTAAAATAACTCGTTAAAAGTGAACTTGCCAGTGTTTTCCAAAGCCTGAGTGATATGGCTGAGGCCTTGAAACACTTTATCATAACAAAAAAAATGTGTTTTCCTTCTAAAATGAAACTCAAAGTTGTTAGGTCCTGAAATCTGTAAACATGAATCCTCCTAAATCCTGAAAACTGATATTTATTGGCATCCTCTAAAACTTAAACATTTCAAGAGGCAACAGAAATCTCCCAAGGAAAATAACACGGCTGGTTGTCTCAGAGTTTGCTTTCCAGTGTGTACATAGCGATACAATATTATCTTTGTGATGCAAGTGATTCCCTCTTTACAGGTGTGCTTTCATGCTGTCGGAGCCTGTTCATGAGACGCTAACACTGCCGGGAGGAGAGGATTCATAGATTATTGCCATGTTTTGAACTGAATTACCCAGATTACACAGAAAGGCAAATGGTTTAGTTGGCAAGATGGATCTGTGGCCACCGCTTCCTTTATTCTTTAAATTATCTGGTCTTTTTGGTATGTTCTCCCTCACACACATTTTAGTTCCTAGGCATGTGCCATTCTGGGTACCCCCCAAACTGCTCGTCCTAAGTAAATACCCATATGCCTTTGACCTTGGCAAGCAGTTGGATTTTTAATTTGCCTTCATACACTGTTGCATCTCTGCTTACTCTAATGGTTGTAAAATAACTTTTATACTTCTCCCTTCTAAGAACATAATGATTAAAAGTGATACCACAAGTTACCAGTTAGGGAGGTCTAGACATTTGAAATGATTTTGAGACAGGCTGAGCCTCTTTTAAAGGAATGGCAATGTCCTTCAATTATTTTTTTAAAAGCGTCTAGTAGATAAGTTTAAAGTTTGTCTTCAGGTACTCCCCAAATCGCTCTGCTCTGTGTGGATGGATACCTGCTCACTGAGAGCACCTGCTAAGCAAAAAACCTACTCTGCGCCTGCGTGAAGAGCCCAGCCCTGTATAAGGCAGGCCCCACAGCCGTTCCGGGAGCCATATTCATCGTTAGTGTGCGTTCGCTTGACGCCTCAGGCTCCCCCCTCGCTCCTTTCCCTTCATCTGTTTTCGGTAAACCCCTTCTTCTGAATCTGTTTTGCCTCTGCTCGTGATTTCTATCTTGAAGGGGTGAGTGAGCAAGAATCCCTTTGCCAGTGATGGCTTTATCTAGAAGTTCAAAGAATGGAGCTCTGGCGGTTGGAATTTCAGGCCCAAGGAATATCAAACTCAGGTGAGAGGAACCCTTTTTCCATGATCTTTCATACTTCTACTATGAGATGGCATTTATTCCATTCGCTTCTAACTTGGCCTTTCTAATATTCATGGTGTAGCTGTGCTGATGGATGTGTTAAAATGTATGTCTACATCGTATCAAGAAAGTTGAAGGATTGCTAGGGAATGGGAGACTGTGATGGACTTTAAGTCATTTCTGAAGGTGGTGTAGTCTCTCCTGCTTTAAAATAAAGAGTTCTCATAGACAGTCTTAATTTGTCCTGCAAGTTCAGGTGGAATGCTGTATCGGAGAAAATGTGTGTGGATGCACGAGGACACAGGCTAAATTGCGCAGTGGAAAGAAACCGAAACGGACTAGGTGCTTTTTCAAGCAAATTCTTTTATAGCTGTGGTTCCCATATGCCCTTATAATGTATTATGTTGAAATCATATGCAGAATGTAATTGATATATATTACCTCATAATGCTTGGATGAAAAGTTCACACTGCCTTATGGTAATGAAGCTGGAGACCTCCTCCTTATTCACAGGCTCAGTAAGAGGCCCGGCCCTGTGGGCCGCATCTGCGGATGCGGGTGATGGTAGAGCTGTGTGCCCCGTGACGGCAGGACTTTGAACATAAGGAAGACCATTAATACAGCATATGTAGAAATCAGCAAAACAGAGATTGTGCCCCATCCATAACTGCTTACAGAATAAGTTTCAGTTATACATGCTAATGCTTTATTTATGAGTGGGGAATCAGAAGCAGGCTATTATAGGGAACAGTTGTGGAGCTTTCAAAAAAAAAGAGAGAGACTTACAGTACTCCAATATAATATTCTACATAACCAGGAAATTTTGCTTTCCAAAGACTTATCAGTATTTTGCTACAAAAGCTTTTATGTACAACAATAATAATTTATATTTATTTGGCATTTAGGTGCTTTTTTCATATAAAATTTTGACAGAAGCTTTATTTTAAAATGGGGAAACTAAGAAACAGGCAGTAACTCTACCATGGTCACATGGCTAATAATTTTTTAAAATTACAGCATGCCAGCTGACTCTAGAATCCCACGTCTAACTACTAGGATGTGACCTTCTTGGAGAATAAATGGGATGGTTCTTGCTCCATACTTCCCAATCAACCATTCAAAGTTTAAAAAAGGAATAAAAAGCACCTCAGATGAAAAAAATTTACCCACAGTTAAATTCTAAAGTAAAAGTCTAAGGAAGAACTGGTTAGAATCTAGTTCATTTCTGGTCTAATTAAATAACAGAACTATGTAAGAAAAGCTGGGCTTTCCTTAAATATACTTAAAAGCAGATCTTATTTATAATCAGCTTAATTAGCATCAAGATGGAAACTTAACTGTTAGGTTCTTATGTATAACTTAGTGGTTTGAATTTTTAGTTGCTGTAGTAGCTTTGTAAAACAATCTGCCAAAGTACAAATTGCTTTGTTTTGCTTTTGTTTTGAGTAGGGTCAGGCAATTTGGGGCTAACGGAGACTCCTTAATATACAACAGTTTTGCATATTGATCAGCTCTATAGTTGGTGAAGAAATAATGAAACCTCTGAGAAAATTGCCATATTTGTTTTATTTGAATGTGGAGTGTACTAATCTAAATCTCTTGGTTGCTAGGATTTTTGTATTTGTGTGTTTGTTTATGTGTGTGCATGTGACCCCTCTTGCACACAGTTGTGCATTTTCATTTACTTTTGGTCCTCTGCCTTCTAGGTAAATTTGAACTTTGTCTAGGTAAACTTTGAAGCTTGTCTCTGGATGGAAGTTAGGGAGCGATGAAACTTTAAGAGCAGTGATATTGTGCGGTGAGCTTGGATTTAGATAGCATCTTTTGATTGGATAATGAGGTCAGGCCCCCACCAGTAGAGTCTTGATATACGGGTTACAAGACTGTCACTCCAGGGGCAGAGTGTGGGGGAATCATTTGCTTTTTCTCTGAGTTTCATCTTCTTCACCCATCAGTCGGGGATTGAGAAGATTGATGTGAATGAGGTAATTTGTAAAGGGCTCATTCTACTACGTGATTCTATTATTTTTTGTGTGGTTCTGCTTTCTTAAGTTACTTTCCTTTTCAAAAACTAAGAATTGAGACTGTCTGCATCTATACAGCTTACCTATGAGACTAACAACTAAGGATGCTTTCTTCATCAGTGTGACTTTATTGTTTGTTTCAGGAAATTCTTGCTCAGAGAAGATAAAAGAGTAAACCAACAAATGTTTTGTTTGCTTGAAGAACTTGCTAAAAAACAATTTATTCAAATAATAGACAGTCCTCCTAGGACAATAGCTGTTCATCTGGGCAAATAGCCCCCTTCTCAGGACAATAGGTTGCTCTAATAGAGAAAATGCTTGCTTATCAAGAAGCTGTTTGCTGCTTAAGATTTTTTTCAAGGTTCTCACTTCAGTGAGTCAATCAATCCTAAACTATTATAACATTATTTTTGTCAAATTTCATTAAGTTTACCAGTTGAAAGGCCCACTTAAATTGCTCAAGACTAGTCCTGAAACCCCAAAACATCTGTCCCTTACTGCAGTCCCTTTTAAAATCTACCAAGACTCATTTATTACAGTAGTCTGAGTAGTGCTGCCATTTATTACAGTAGATCATAAGCCCAACTTTATTTGACTATAAAATTATTCTGGTCATCTTATGGGGAGTTGATGGTCAAAATTATTTGTTTCTATTTTATAGATAAGATATCTGAGGGTTAGCTCAAAGGAGCACACATGATTAATACAGTGCTTGAAAAAACCTCTGGCCTCCTAATTATTATTCCACTGTTTTCTGAATATTTAATAGTGTTATGAACAAAACTCCTTTATGGTTATTCATAGCTTCACTAGGAAAAGTATGACTGAGATGCAATGTTTGAGATAATTGGTTTTTTAAATAATTTTATTTTTATTTAAAAAAATTCAAATTATATTTTATTTTTTATGTTATTGAAGTTGTCCCAATTTTTCCCCCTTTGCCCTCCTACACCCAGACCTTATCCCACTTCCTCAGGCACTCTCCACACCATTGTTCATGTCCATGGGTCATGCTTATATATTCTTTCATTACTATATTAGCTATGCTGCACTTTACATCCCCATGACTATTCTGTAACAACCAATTTGTATTTATTAATCCCTTCACCTCCCTTTCCTCTAACCCTGCTCCCATCTGGCATTTATCCAAACATTCTCTGTACCTATGATTTTGTCTCTCTTCTGCTTGTTCATTTTTTTAGATTCAATTATAGTATGTATATAAGTATGTATATATTGCCATTTTATTGTTCATATTTTTGATCTTCTTCTTCCTAAAGGTCCTTTAACATTTCATGTAATACTGGTTTGGTGGTGATGAAGTCCTTTAGCTCTTTGTTGTCTGGGAAGCTCTTTATCTGCCCTTTGATTCTGAATGATAGCTTTGTTGGGTAGAGTAATCTTGATTGTAAGTCCTTGCTTTTCATCACTTTGAATATCTCTTGCCGATCCCTTCTAGTCTGCAAAGTTTCTTTTGAGAAATCAGCTGACAGTTTTATGGGAACTCCCCTGTAGATAACTAAGTTCTTTTCTCTTGCTGCAGTTAAGATGCTATCTTTGTCTTTAACATTTGGCATTATCATTATTATGTGTGTTGGTGTGGGCCTCTTTGAATCCGTCTTCTTTGGGACTCTGCACTTCTAGACTTGTATGTCTGTGTCCTTCATCAAGTTAGAGAATTTTTATGTCATTATTTTTTCAAATAGGTTTTCAATTTCTTGCTATTTCTCTTCTTTTCCAGCACCCCCATGTTGCAAATGTTGGTATGTTTGAAGTTGTGCCAGAGGCTACATACACTGTCCTCATTTGGGGGATTTCTTTTTTCTTTTTGTTGTTCTGATTGGCTATTTTTTTGCTTCCTTATATTCCAAATCACTGGTTTGATTCTTGGCTTCATCCACTCTACTGTTTATTCCCTGTAAACTGTTCTTCATTTCAGTTAGTATTTCCTTTATTTCCGACTGGTTCTTTCTTTATGATTTTTGTCCTTTTTTATACTGTTGAAGTTCTCTCTGAATTCATCTGCTCCTCGCCAAGTTCACTGAGCATCCTTATGACCAGTGCTTTGAACTCTGCATCTAGTAGGTAGCTTGTCTCCATTCTGTTTAGTTCTCTTTCTGGAGTTCTGTTCTGTTTTTTCATTTGGGTCATGTTTCTTTGTCTCCTCATTTTGATGGCCTCCCTGGGGGTGTGGGACCAGCCCATTCTGTGTCTCCACCCCTCCTACTAGTCTTGATGTTGTTTCTTCTTTAGTTCAGTAGTTGTAGGACTTCCATTCAGCTCAGTTTCTGGCAGTTCTGAATAATGGTGGTTTTGTTAGCTGTCATTTTGATGTTGCTGTGTGAGGAGGTGAGCCCTGTTTACTTATGCTGCCATCTTATTGATAACTATATTTGAAATGATTGGTTTTACATTGAAGTAACAAGAAAACAAACAAACAAACATACTCTTTGCTGAGGTGCTGAACCTCATGCCAGTGCTATTAGCCGACACCAGGTCACTCGCTGGACATGCTGGCCACTCCCTGTATATCACCATTCTAAGGCCTGCACAAGTGACTCATATAATCCTCATAAGTGACTGTAAGGTATAGCCTATAATTGTTCCGACTTTACTGCCAACAAGAGTGATAATCAGAGAAATTCAGTACCACAGTAATAAAGAGCAGACCCAGAACTCATAACTGGGGCATTTGCACCCAGAGTTGTTCTGAATCACTCCTCTAACTGCCTAGTATAGTTTTCATACGAAACTTTTCACTGAAAAGATCGAGATGCTAAAATTGTGTTTTCCTATTTTCTTAGTATATATAGAAGTTCACTTCCATTTCAGAGGGGTTTTTTATTTAGTCAATTTCATAATGTCAAACATATACTTAATTCAAAAATAATATTTACAGAGATGCCAGAAATTTAACTGTTAATTTTTTCTCAGTGTTGGGGCTTTTTAACTATCTTTCACATTAGTGTGTGTGTCAGATGAATGTGCTCTATGTGATACAGCAAATAAAAAGTACTCGTAGGGAAGTAACCAAAGCAAAGGAAAACAAAGAAAAGTAAGTTTCCTTCCTCCTTTACCACACTCTGAGAGCTTCTCTCTCTCTCTGGCAGATACCTCCCTTTGAAATTTCCCCAGTTTCCAGCCATTTACTCATTTTTTCCAAACCACTAGGGTGTGAGCTTTCAAACCATGCAGCTGAAACAAATAATATATTAAAGGATGAGTTTCCCCATCTGAGTCTGTTTGGCTGCAATCTACTCGGGTGGGTTTCTGAGGCAATTTTAGGATATATTCAAATACTATTTTGCAGGGAGGTTTTCTGCAGACCCTGTACCCATCATGTCTTGTTAACTCTGTAGGATCACTGCCAACTATTCAGCTATGTTAGTTACTGCGGTAACCTGTGGAAGGAAAAAAGGAGAAATTCCTGAAGATGGTGGTGATTCTGGGCAAGTTGGTTGGTTGTTCATCACCTGCTCATAAACTATCTTGTCACATAGTTTATTTTTGTCACTTACATTTTTATTGCTGTTGCCCATTTGTTTGTTTTGCTACTCTAGTTGCTCTAATTTTTGTGTTTGTGTGTGTGTTGGGGACGGGGGAAGAATTAGAGAGAGTTTAAAAAAAGAAAGAAAACCCTCTTGGTCTCCATTCTGCTCTTGTCTACTTTCAGTCAAGTCCACAAATAGTGTAAAGATTGAGCATCTAATGTGTAAATCAGGCCTATTATTGCCCTACAAGACAGGGAACCTGAATCAAGAGATGCAACCCGTTGACTTGCAACTTTTCATCTCCAAACTTTGCCCCAGTCCCACTAATCCATTTTTGTTAAATATGCTAAATTCTGTCTTGCTTCAGGGACTCTACTACTGTTTTTTTTTTCCCCTACATTTTCAATTTTGTTTCCTAAGTCTTTGCATGATAAAATTCTCTTGCATCATTTTCTTTTTCTTTGATGCTTGCGTCCCAATGAGAGATGGTATTTCACCATGGACAACAAACCTGTAGGTAACGAAATATAACTGTCTCAAAACATGATGAGCTTTATTTGTCTCCATATTCTAGAAACCACTGAAAACCCCCAAAGTGAAGAAAGGAACCTCTGGTTTTAATACATGGCAGCTTTATCCTAGAAGTTAAAATGAAGAATTTAAGTAGCTCAATTGATTGGGCATTGTCCCACAAAACGAAAAGTCACTGGTTTGATCCCCTTCAGTGAACATGCCTGGGTTGCGGATTCTGTCCCCGGGTTTGGTCCCTGTTCAGGGTTTTTTTGTACAAGAAAATGATTGATGTTTATCTCTCACATATATGTTTCTCTCCGTTTCTTTGACCCTCCTTTCCCTTCTCCCTAACAATAAATAAATAATAAAAAATTTTAAAATGAAGAATTATAACTAAATGAAAACCACAATGAAATCTTTAAAAATTACATGGTGCACAAGAAATATACCAATAGGGTATGGGCTAAAACTGTGGCTTGAATTCTCTCTAGGATGAAAACCCTCTACCTTCTCATACCTTTCCCCCTCCCAAATTTTTAAGATAGTCCTTAGAATATACATGGAAAGCCTAGTAAACATATGAAGAGGTGCCCAAAAAATCCAGAATTGTCTTTGGGAGGGCAGGCCGCTTGTAGTATATGCTTCCCCAGTAGGTGAGTGTTCTAGGAACCCATCTGTGTCAGTGTACCAGCTGGCATTGTTGTGAGAGGTTGCATTCAGTTCCCATACATTTTTTCAATTTATTTATTTATTTACTTTTAGAGGGGAGGGAGGGAGAAAGAGAGGAAGACAAACATCAATGTGTGGTTGCCTCTTGTGTGCCCCCTACTGGGGACCTGGCCCATAACCCAGGCATGTGACCTGACTGGGAATCCAACTGGCAACCCTTTGGTTCTCAGGTTGGCACTCAATCCACAGAGCCACACCAGCCAGTGCTGAATTCTTTTTTTGAAGACTTTTTCAGTGTGTTTACCTGTTTTATGATGCCCATATCACAGTGAGTGTTCAGCAGTTTTTGACCAAAAACAGCATGATCCCAGTGCCCCACCCTCCCTATTTACCTGATCTTGCCCCCAGTGGTTTTTTGTTCTGTTTTGTTTTCCTGGGTGCAAAAAGACCTCAAAGGGAAACATTTTGCCAATGTGGAAGAGGTGAAACAAAAAAAAAATGGCAGAAGGGCTAAAAGGCAACAAAATGAGTTCTAAAACTGTTTTCAGCAAGGAAAAAACATCTTAATAGGTATATTATATCAAATGGAGAGTACTTTGAATATGACTGAAGTTTAAACGTATAAGGATAAATACACGATTTTTTTATAAATAAATTCTGTGTTTTGGGGTTCCCCCTTGTATAAGGAAAAGCTTATGGATGTACGTATTTCTGGGAGTCATAGGGATGATGAAAACAATGGTAGTTTTTCTCAATAATAATAATAATAAATTCTACATGTCAAGTGACTGAAAGTTAAGATAGTCCTTAGAATACAGATGTAAAAAGCTCTACATTAATAATATCCATCACTGAATTTTCAAATGTTTATCTGTATTTTCTTTTAGATGTAATGCCTTATTTATAGTGACTCTGTGTTTTGAATAATATATATTTTAATCTCTCTTAAAATTTATATTTCTACTTGTTTGCTCTTACCGTTCTTCTTTGTAGAATATAAACATTTGTTCATATTATACTAAATGCAGATTGTGAGTAGGTGAGTTGCTTTCCCTACTTGTTTCAAAGCAATTTCTAGAAAGGGGGTGAGTGGGAGTAGCTGGATCTTGAATTAGATTTTACTAATAGCCACAAGAGAATTGATGAAAGATGTATAAAGAACAGAAGTGAAGCCCATCAGCTTCTGGCTGGAGAATACTGCCCTCATTTTGTTCTGCATGAAGATATTTTGAAAAATTTATAGTCTGTGACCTTCTTTATAGAATACTATCTGGCTTCTCATTCTTCAGGTTTTAGCCCTTCCTTTAGGCCAGCCATTCTTTTCTTAGAGCTTCCATTACCCCATGAACCCAAATATGTTTCTCAGCCACAAGTATTTTCTATTCTAGTGACTCATTTGTTACATTTACTTCTTATAACAATCTATTGATAATTTTAATCAGTTAGTTATTACTTCATATGTGTGTTTCACAATAATACCTCTAGCATTTATATGAGAGAAGCTGAATAAATTTTCCAGAGAGCATCAGATGTTAACCTCTATATTTTTAGCTAAAATGTGAGATCTGGCTTCAGCTTCAAGTTTAGCATTGGGCTCAGGAATCCTGATAAGCTGATGGGCAAGCCTTCAATCTCTTTTTATATCTCTAAACTTGTTCAGGATAATGATAGTGCGATCATAGAGATTAGCATGCTACCTAACTAGCATTACCTAGTAAAAAGTATGCCATCATTTCACCTGTCTTTACCTTCAGGATATACATTCTCCGTTTTGTTAAGTTAATATGTTTGAGTGATAAATAGCATTGCTAGTGCAGGTAGGGGCTATTCTTTCATGTTTCCTTGGGTATAATTTAATTCTTTCAGTTCATAGAACACAATTTTTTTCCCTCCATACAATATTCAGTGTCCTACTTATAGATGAAGTACAAATGCAAAATTGTTCAATTTGCCAGTGAATTCCAATAGGCTGATTATATACCAATTTAGACACGGTAGGTTTGGTCTCAGGTCCAGGAATATGCATTTTTAATGCATACCAGGCAGGTGGCTTCTCATGAGATACTTCAAGGCTGATGCTTGGCTGCTAACACTTACCTGAAGTGTTGATGTCATTGATTGATCAAAGGGGACTCCTTTCATCATCACTGAGGCTAAGGTCGTAGTCTTCTCATTTGCTCAAAACAATGAATGAGACTTGTGTGTGTGAAGCCTCAGGTCTAGAAAGGCCAGGTTTCCAACAAGGGCAAATCTGTGTTGCTACTAGCAAACTGAGGGTTTTTTTTTTTTTTTGTGGTTCCAAAGTGAACAGAGGACATTGATAGAGATAGGGTTATTGTAACAGTATAGAAACCAGCTTCCAGATTTTTGAACCACGTAGGAGGGCACAGTTGCATAATATAGGCAGAAATAAGGTTTGTGATCAGATTGTATAGGAGAGACAGATTGAATAACACCAGTAATAGGTAATTGGTTTCACCCAACAGTACAACCTGCAGAGGCCAGGGTATAGGGCAAGGTCTGCCTGCCTTCTGCCATGGATTCAGCAGTCATGAACACGTGGATGGATAAAAGCTAACTAGCTCTCTGTGTTCCTCCAACAAGGCAGGACTCCCTAGTTAAAGAGGATTGCCCCAGAAGTCCAGTTGCTTTGCAGGTTCTTTGTGCTTAAAGCTGATCATTAATGACATTGCTCCATTACCTCCAGCCGGTATTCTTGCTACATCAGTATTACATATTATACTAACTAAGTCAGTGCTTAACAAGGCGTTACTATCACTCCATTTCAGGAAGATGAAAGAAAAACTAACTTGCCACCATTAATTAATAATATTTCCTGTCAATCATTTTCTTATTTGGATCCATTTTGAATGCTCTAAAAACAGCTGCTTCTCTGAATTTGTGGCTCTGAATTTTATGGAAAACATGTTTTGAAAATTGTTGCTATAGTTTGTCCTTACGTTAAGGAAATAAAAATTCTCCATTTGAGAATGAATCACTGATGAGCATGAAAGTGTGGAAAAATATTAGGATAGAAAACTAAGAAATGTAAATCTCAAAAAGAGAGCTCAATTAGTTTTGAATTTTCTTGGATTCTATTCTTATTTCCATGATTATATGATTCCATGATTTTAAGACTTGATTTTTTTTTGCTTAATAAACTATATTTTCACCTTTAAAAGCATATCAAAAACAGACCCAAATAATATAATTTCTTTTTTATGTTCCTTTCTAATGCCTTTTATTGACTAGGAAAGTCTGTCAGGGAAAACAGCAGGCCTTCGTTTTCAGTTGAGCTATATTGTTTTCAATTAATTTTGGTCCTGCAGACCTAAACCAAATCTCTCTGTCTCTGCCTCTGCCTCTCTGTCTCTCTGTCTCTGTCTCTCTCTCTCTCTCTCTCTTCCTTCCTGTCAACTATTTGCTTTCTTTTCTATTTGATTAATCCCATGCGTGGATTGTTTTCTATCTCTTTCCTGTTAGATTCATGCTGCTTTGATACTTTGTTTCTCAGGAATATTTAAGTAGATGACAACTGAAAAAGAAAGGTGATGATTTACTGCTAGCAATGGTACCTCAGAGTTTTACCACTCACTGTTTCTTAGTGCATCACAAAGTCTAATTATTAGTGATGCTCAGGTTGGCATGGCCAATATTCCTGGATCCTTGAATTTCCTCTAGCCCTCTTACTTAGGCTGAACTAAATCGTTAACTCATTTTTACTGTTTGTCCTCTTGTTGGTGACAACTTGAATGTGAATGTGGTCCATTTACTGAGGCTGAATTTAAAATTTCAACACAAAAGATAAATGTAAGGATCTGATTCTGACCCACAGTCCTTTCCAGCCTAACACTCTGTTCTCTGATATGGAAGTGTTTTAGAAAAAAACAGTCCTTATTTTTCTGTTACGATTTTTCTTCAAAATCTCAAAACTAAAACCTGGTTATCAAGCAACTGATAGCTTACTGTGGGACTCAGTACTACCTAGTGCTGGGTGAATAGACTCATGTCTAGGTGCTTGGGTCCTTACCCTGCCCACCACTTCCTGACTAGAGAAGTAACCTTGGGTGGCTCATGGCTCTAGTTTCTTATTCTGTAATATGAGGAAATGGTACTTCCAAATTCATAGAATTAAATGGGCTCATCCACGTAATATATTCAGAATAGTACTTAGAATATACTCAGTTTCAAATAAATATTAGATATGTTATTTTCAAAACAACATGCTAAGGATATGAAGAATTCAAAATTACTTTAGACATGAAATTTATATTTTTAGTACTTGACATATATACACAGATGATAAAAAATCATTATATATAATCTTGATTATATACTGGCAGATTAGTTAGGCCCTATATTAACCTTGGGGATTGATTGATTAAATACTTTGCCACATTCCTTTCCCCTTTATTCCACATCAAATTGCAAATATAATACTGATTAATGTGGGTTTTACTCAAGTTTTGCTGAGAAGATGGAGAGAATGTTACCGGGCAAATGTACATAACACAATTTATATTTCTCAATTAGTCACTTGTCCTCTCTCCCAGGTTTGTCCCCTTAGCCATACTCAGTTGCCTGCACAGATCCTCAAAAGACATACTCCATTTGAGACCAACTTAGACTTTGCCCAGGGCAAAGCAGAATCACAGCAGTTAGCCAAACTTTTCTCTCATTGCATATTCCAAGTATGTCTAATGAGTTTCTGTTCATCTAACAGGAAGTAAATTGGTGCGATGAGCTGTGCCTAAGAACAGAAGAGACTGCTGTGCCACTTCATAGATAGAGTTTATTTATGATTAGAGACTCCGGAGGTGGGAGGAGCTTTCACATACCAAGTACGTTTCTGCTGGACATTGAAGAATGATTAAAGTCTGGACATCTGGAAATGGGAGGGTGGAAGATGGAAACAGAGTAAATGTGGAGACAGAGAATTCCAGATAAAGGAATCTAGAAGACAGGCAATGTGTGTGATAGGTATCCAGATCAGCGAGCACCTTCTTAAACAATCACAAGGATCTTGCAACAGGTGGAGCTCATGTGAATTAGTTCAAAACTATTACAAGCAAAAAGTGAACCAAGTGATAATGGTAAGGTTAGGTCAGAGGAGGAAGGGGCCAGTATGGACCAGAATTATCTGAAAAATACTTCATGGAGGTTTTGAGCTGGCCTCGATCGGTGGGTAACGTGAGAACAAGGTATCAGAGATTAAACTGCAGAACTGTTTTCTTCTTGTTTTCCATGTACGATATATCCCTTAGGATTGTCCATGATGTTTATGGCCAAATATGTTTTGGTTTTTGGAAACACTTCCACTCTCACCTTCTTGATTGTCACAAAGAAATTTAGGATATTTTAGTTTATTAAAAAAATCAAGTAAAATTAACTTTTTCTTTTTTTAATTGTACTTTTTTTCATTACCGGTTATCCTCCTTATACCCTCTTCCTTCTCCACCCGCTCCCTCCGCATAGCAGTCACCACCCTGTTGTCCACGCCCATGAGTCTTTTTCCTGTTTTTGCTTTGTCCTTCCACTGACAGTTGGGTGGAGGGGCTTTAGGGTTGAAGGGGTCGAGCGAAATTAACTTATATAACTTTGCTTAATACAATGGTTACTGAGTACATTTGTTTATGTAATCTGCTCCCCGTATTGACTAGCTCTGGGAAATTTAGACAAGAGTTAAGCAGTAAGAAGGGAAACTTGCCTAGAGAAAACAAATTGTATATCAAGAATAAAAGTACTTGTGCCACTAATACTGTACTAAAACCATTTGAATTTTTGTGGCCTATGTTTTGCTATTGGATTTAAAGACAAAGAAATTAATTTCTTCCACAGCTCACCATCTTTCCCCTTATGAATTAATGACGGGTGAGCCCCCTGTCTAGGAGTGTCATCCAGATTTTGAACTCTGTTTCTTCATGCAGTCAGGGCCAGATGCATAGGGTCTCGGGCAATACACCTAGTCTTATCATTCACAGATATTGATGTCATTTCCTCCTGTCTAGAGATATTATTAAATTATATCACATAAACCCTAATGGAAAAATTTTATCAGGTACTCTTAACAATTGACACAACAGTAAAACTTCAAAGTGTTGACTTTCACTTAAAGATACTTTCAACTCTCATAACTCTGGAAAAGTTTTCATGCCAGAGACGTCAAGTGAAGGAGTCTTAGTTATCTTCAGGACTCAATCATTCATCCAAAATTTTCAGATCAAATGGGCAATGATATGGAATAAATACCTGTACCCAAGACCCACAAAACAAGATCCAAATAACCACAGACAATTATTGTAGTGCATATCTTCTAGCAGTTTTAAAAGGTTTAATTTTTTTAGAGAGAGAGGAAGGGAATGAGAAAGAGAGGGAGAGAAACGTCAATGTGTGGTTGCCTCTCACACACCCCCTATCTGAGGACCTGGCCTGCAACCCAGGCATGTGCAGTGACCAGGGATCAAGCCGGCGACCTTTTGGTTCACAAACTAACGCTCAACCCACCGAGCCACACCAGCCAGGTCTTATAGACCATGACTGAAAACAATTTTCTTTGAAGATTTCATTATAAAGAATTTCTCAACAGCTTGCTCATCAGTGTGTGTTTCAAGACACTCATCTCACTGTGCCCACCAATGAAGAGCTGCGGTATGTGGCTATAATCCTGCCCCATCACAACCAGGTTCTTATCTTGCAAGATCTGCCTTAATTCCACCCACATCAAGCTTTAAGACCCTTTAATAATCTTCCCTAATTTATTCGTTTTAATATAGTACATGACATGATCATTCTGGTATTACCCTTTACAGCATTAAGTCTAATAAATTTACATTTACTTGACTAGGAAGATTTTAAGGAGGTCACCGAAGAGTTGTCTGTCACAGTGGCCCAGAATTAATGTCTGTAAGTAAGAAGAGAGAACAAGACTTAACCAAGTCATTTGATATCCCAGTACTTAGCTTATACCTTTATTATGTATCCTTTAAAATTGTATTTACTTTCCAGTCTGACATCTGAATTAAGTAAATGAATATCTACTCCATAAAATGTATTACCTGATGATAAACTAACTTATTAAAAAAGTTAAAATATTTTCCACATTTTATATAATATTTTTTCATATTCCATTAATTAAATTGCATTAATGTAATATATTAGGTTATGTTAATATTTTCTTAAAATTTTTCTATCTACTACTTTATCAATATTTGAGTTTTATATATGGAGTAACAATTTATGGTTTATTATGCCAACAGGACCATTTAAATAAAATACCTGTGCATATGCTAAATAAGATATTAATTTTATAGAATTTTTCACATATGGCATTGTATGTAAATTATAGGCCTGAACTCACTGATATTTACTCTTTAACTTTGTAAACCTGAGCACTGCAATCAAAAAATTTTAGACACCTTCTAAATCTAGAATTATATTTATTCTATCATTTTTTTCAGTTTCTGTCATTTTCAGTTTGAATTTGAATTTAATTCATATTCAGAAACCCAAAACACATCAGGATTAGCTGAGAATGTAATAACACTTCCTGATTTATTTTTTCCAGATTATGGATAAAGGAATAATATTTAGAGTGATGCTTTTAAAAGAAACAAACACATTCTCTACACTTTAAGAAACTGTTTCTTTATAACAGTTTGAGTTCATTTGTAACACAGTTTATTCATAACACAGGAATGAAATGAGCCAAATTTGTACACTTTCCCTACTTATGTTGCCAGATATGAAAGAGAAATACAGATTTTCTTTTAGATTTGAAGAGTAATAGCTCCTAGGTTCAAATTAATTTCATTTACTTGAGTAAGAACATGCTGGTACTGGTGTTAGAGGTGAATTAGTTGGACTTGAAGATAATGTCAAACTGGAACATGCAGAATTTTGGGATGAAAGGATCAAAGGAACAAAAAGTTGGCTTCTCTTCTCATTTCATCTAAAATAGGGAGATGTGTAATGGAGGCAGTTCTAAGAGAACAAAAGCTTACATGAGGCAGCCAAGTGTGGAAAGAGCCAAAGGGAAGAAGCTCTATTTTCAAAGTGTGATCATTGGCTGGCAGTATTGGAATTGCCTGGGAACTTGTTAAAAATGAGCCCTCGAAGGCCCGCCAGAGACATAATGAGTCACAATCTGCAGGTGATTCAAGTGCATGCTTAGTTTATAAAACACTGCGTGTGAGAACACAGAAGGTCCAGAGAGTAACAATGACCACAGGAAATTGTGACCAGGAGCAAGGTAAGAGCTTGAACAAGTGATTATGCTCTTTAACCTTAAGCCTGTGAATGAGCCAGGCTAGCGAAAGGGACGGACTGGCCCATGTGAGCAGATGCCCTAAGAGCAAGTGAGATAAGACTCAGCAGCGTATTTCAAATGGCATCGCATTTCATATCAATCATGAACTATAATTCGAGAAACTAGCAAAAGCGGATGATGTTTTATGACTATAAAACTAAACAAATAATAGTTTACATTTGCTTAAAGAGAGGCATGCTTTCAAAACAGCAAGGCTAAAATTCTGACTGCCTATTTAATTTTCTCACATACTCTGGAGAAAAACTGTTTTTGTAACATCAACCATATATTTTGGGAAAAAAGTAAATTGGCATGATGACAAAATGCTGGTTTGGTAAAATTTGACAAGCTTAGAACTAATTGTAGGTAGTAATGTTAATGTACTTGTTTTTCACTTTTCATTTAACAGAATGGAAAAAAAACTGCTTTTGACACTCCACATTACTGATAATGAGGCCTGCAGGCCACATGCAATACTAAAATGTACTTTGTGTTGACTTAGTGCCTCTCACGTCACCTTAAATGAACCTTCGGGGGCAGCGTCCTTATCCCCATTGGCTGCTGGAGTGGGTGCAGGTGGGTTGTGGGACTTGGCCAATGCAGTGATATCTTTGGGTGTTTGCAGGGCGCACTTTTTACAGCTCCATAGGATCATTTTCTTGCTTCTGAATTGCTTCTCCTTATTAACTTTCTGATGAGAACATTGAAACTGCTTTTAAATCTCCCACATAAACATTTGATCAATGGTATTGTAAGTACAGGGATGTTTTCTACCTGTTTATTTTTATAAAGTGGTGTAATCACCTTGATACCACCTGTGTTTCTTTGGCATTATCTTTAGTTATTCAATTCACTGACTGTAGAAACTGCATGTGTGTGTGCACACACATACATGTATATGTACTATAAATGTGTATATGCACATGTATACATATATGTGTATATGTGTATAAGCTCAGGAATGTAAACATTAATAAGGGCATTAACACAGTGGTCTGGACTTTAGTATTCAGTACTTCATTTAAGCATCATAACAACACTGTAACATAGACTTGGATTTAAAATGAGAAAACTCAAGTTCAACCAGGTTAAGTAATTTGCCAACAGCTAACAAAGACCAGAACCAAGATTTAAAATGAGATTTGCCAAATGCTAAAAATCTCCTTCCCACTCATCAGGGGGTTGCTTCATTTTCCATGACACAATGAAACAATTTATAGAAGCAATACCTATGGCTTCATTTATTAAGGATGCTTGTCCGATTCATCCTTTATGCTAGTTTTTGCACAATCTCTTGTACTGTGTATCTACTTCCTCCTCTTATCTAAACTTTCCCATTTGAGTTATATTTTAAAAGATACAGAGCAAGATCTTTGTTAGGAAAAATTGAATTTGCACAAGTGAACAAATGGAGAGGAACTAAATTATTTCTTTCTAAGCTTGTGAAATATGGAAAAAAAATACGAGCTTAGCATAGTAGGCTTGTTTAGTTGATGTATTCTAAGAAAAGCTCCTGAGGAGCTAAGGATGATTCACAGATCCCATCTACACTCAAGGGGAGAGGATATACCTCGGAGCACAAACACCAAGAGGTAGTGGTGGGTGGGGGAGCATCTTGTTCGTTGTCCACTGTTCGTAAGTATGTCTACTTATACATACTTTGGGGACCTATCTATTGGGAAGTTATAGAAGCAAAATTAGGATAAAACTCAGTCACTTTACATCAGTAATATCAAAAAGGTTTATTTTTCTCTAAAAACTCAAATTTACAATAATTTCTATCTTCTATGATGTATAATTTCTTTTTAAATATTTTTATTGTTATTCTATTCTAGTTGTCCCAATTCCCCGCTACCCTTGTCCTCCTCTGCCCATCCCAACCCCTGTTTCCACAGTCAGTTCCCACACCATCATCCATGTCCATGGGCCATTCATACATGCTCTTTAACTAGTCCCTTCCCCTTCTTTCTACCATTATCCCCCTTCCCTCTCTCCTCTGGTCACTGTCAATCTGGTCTATGTTTCCATGCCTGTGATTCTATTTTGCTTGTTAGTTTATTTTATTCATTTGATTCCTCTTATAGGTAAGATAATATGGTATTTGTCTTTCACTGACTGGCTTATTTCACTTTACCATAATATTCTCCAGATCCATCCATAAGATGTATTGGAAAAGGTAGGAGTTCCTTCTTTCTTTCTTCTATGTAGTATTCCACTGTGTAAATGTACCACAGTTTTTTGATCTACTCATTTACTGATGGGCACTTAGGCTGTTTCAAGCACTTGATTATTGCAAATAACTATGCTATGAACATAGGGGTGTATAAATTCTTTTGAATTTGTGATTCAGGATTCTTAGAGTATAATACCAGCTATGAAATTGCAGGGTCAAGAGGCAGTTCCATTTTTAGATTTTTGAGGAAATTCCATAGTGTTTTCCACAGTGGCTGCACCAATCTGCATTCCCACCAACAGTGTACTGGAGTTCCCTTTTCTCCACATGCTTGACAGTTCTTATTTTTTGTTGATATTAATGATGACCACTCTGACCAATGTGAGGTGGTGTCTCATTGTGGTTTAAATTTGCATCTCTCTGATGGCTAGTGATTTTGAGCATCTTTTCATATGTCTCTAGGCCATCTGTACGTCCTCCTTGGAGAAGTGTCTGTTCAGGTCCTTTGTGTATATTTTAATTGGATTGTTTGTGTTTCTGGTATTGAGTTGTATGAATTCTTTATGTATTTTGGAGATTGACCCTTGTCCGACATATCATTAGCAAATATATTCTCTCATATGGTCGGTTCCCTTTTCATTTTGATGATGGTTTCCTTAGGTGTGCAGAAGCTTTTTAATTTGATGTAGTCCCATTTGTTTGTTTTTTCTTTGTTTTTGATGCCTTAGGAGATAGATTAGCAAAAATATTGCCATGTGAGTTATCTGAAATTATCCTGCTTATGTTTTCCTCCAGGACTTTTTTGGTGTCATGACTTATATTTAAGTCTTTTACCCATTTGGAGTTTATTCTGGTGTATGGTGTAAGTTGATAGTCCAGTTTCATTTTTTTGCTTGTACCTGTCCAGTTCTCCCAACACCATTTATTGAAGAGGCTATTTTGCCTCCATTGGATGCTTCTGTCCCCTTTGTCAAATATTAATAGACCACAGACACATGGTTTATTTCTGGGCTCTCTATTCTGTTCCATTGATTTGTGTCTCTTCTTATGACAGTACCAGACTGTTTTGATTGCACTGGCCTTGTAGTATAGTTTGACATCAGGCATTGTGATCCCTCCTGCTTTGTTCGTCTTTCTTAAGATTGCTGAGGCTATTCAGGTTTTTTTTGTTGTTGTTGTTCCATATAAATTTTTGAAGTATTTGTTCCATATCTGCAACAAATTCAAGAAAATTGAAGTCATATCAAGCATGTGCTCAGATCACAATAGCTTGAAACTAGAAACCAACCTCAAGGAAAAAACTCAAAAACAATCAAATACATGAAAACCAAATAACATGTTATTAAATAATGAATGGGTTAACCATGAGATCAAGGATCAAAAAGTACCTGGAAACAAATGAAAATGAACATAAAACAACCCAAAACCTATGGGACACAGAGAAGGCAGTCCCGAGAGGGACTTTCGTAGCAATACAGGCCTATCTAAAGAGAGAAAAATCTCAAATAAACAACCTAACTCTACATCTACAAGAACTAGAGGAACAATAACAAACAAAGCCCAGAGCAAGTAGGAGGAAGGAAATAATCAAGATCAGAGCAGAATTAAATGACACAGAGACAGAAAACAATTCAAAAAATCATAAATCCAGGAGCTGATTCTGTGAAAAGATAAACAAAATTGGCAAAACTTTAACCATACTCATCAAGAAAAAAAGAGAGAGTAGCCAAATAAATAAAACCAGAAATGAAATAGAAGTTACAACGAATACCACAGAAATACAAAAGATTTTAAGAAATCACTATGAACAAATATATGCCAAGAAATTGG